>NW_027256054.1:0-88512 GCF_045679555.1 Salvelinus alpinus
CCACTATAAAATTAGAGCCACAAGGGAGACTAGACATCTACCAGCCCACTACAACTATCAGATTAGAGCCACAAGGGAGACTAGACATCTACCAACCCACAACCACTATCAGATTAGAGCCACAAGGGAGACTAGACATCTACCAGCTCACTACAACTATCAGATTAGAGCCACAAGGGAGACTAGAAATCTACCAACCCACTACCACTATCAGATTAGAGCCATAAGGGAGACTAGACATCTAGCACCCCACTACCACTATCAGATTAGAGCCATAAAGAAGACTAGACATCTACCAGCCCACTACCACTATCAGATTAGAGCCATAAGGGAGACTAGACATCTAGCACCCCACTACCACTATCAGATTAGAGCCATAAGGGAGACTAGACATCAACCACCACAAAACCACTATCATATTAGAGCCATAAAGAAGACTAGACATCTACCACCCCACTACCACTATCAGATTAGAGGTATAAAGGAGACTAGACATCTACCAACCCACTACCACTCTCAGATTAGAGCCACAAAGGACACTAGACATCTACCACATCTACCACTATCAGATTAGATCCATAAAGGAGACTAGACATCAACCACCCCACTACCACTATCAGATTAGAGTTATAAAGGAGACTAGACATCTACCAGCCCACTACCACTATAAGATTAGAGCCACAAGGGAGACTAGACAACTACCAGCTCACTACAACTATCAGATTAGAGGCATAAAGGAGACTAGACGTCTACCAGCCCACTACCACTATCAGATTAGAGTCATACGGGATACTAGATATCTACAACCCCACTACCACCATCATATTAGAACCACAAAGGAGACTAGACATCTACCACTATCAGATTAGAGCCATAAAGGAGACTAGACATCTACCAACCCACTACCACTATAAAATTAGAGCCACAAGGGAGACTAGACATCTACCAGCCCACTACAACTATCAGATTAGAGCCACAAGGGAGACTAGACATCTACCAACCCACAACCACTATCAGATTAGAGCCACAAGGGAGACTAGACATCTACCAGCTCACTACAACCATCAGATTAGAGCCACAAGGGAGACTAGAAATCTACCAACCCACTACCACTATCAGATTAGAGCCATAAGGGAGACTAGACATCTAGCACCCCACTACCACTATCAGATTAGAGCCATAAAGAAGACTAGACATCTACCAGCCCACTACCACTATCAGATTAGAGCCATAAGGGAGACTAGACATCTAGCACCCCACTACCACTATCAGATTAGAGCCATAAGGGAGACTAGACATCAACCACCACAAAACCACTATCATATTAGAGCCATAAAGAAGACTAGACATCTACCACATCTACCACTATCAGATTAGAGCCATAAAAGAGACTAGACATCAACCACCCCACTACCACTATCCGATTAGAGTTATAAAGGAGACTAAACATCTACCAGCCCACTACAACTATCAGATTAGAGCCACAAGGGAGACTAGACATCTACCAGCCCACTACAACTATCAGATTAGAGCCACAAGGGAGACTAGATATCTACAACCCCATTACCACCATCATATTAGAGCCAGAAAGGAGACTAGACATCTACCATATCTACCACTATCAGATTAGAGCCATAAAGGAGACTAGACATCAACCACCACAAAACCACTATCAGATTAGAGCCATAAAGGAGACTAGACATCTACCACCCCACTACCACTATCAGATTAGAGCCATTAGGGAGACTAGACATCTACCAGCCCACTACCACTATCAGATTAGAGCCATAAGGGAGACCCACTACCACTATAAGATTAGAGCCATAAAGGAGACTAGACATCTACCAGCCCACTACAACTATCATATTAGAGCCACAAGGGAGACTAGACATCTACAAACCCACAACCACTATCAGATTAGAGCCACAAGGGAGACTAGACATATACCATATCTACCACTATCAGATTAGAGCCATAAAGGAGACTAGACATCAACCACCACAAAACCAATATCAGATTAGAGCCATAAAGAAGACTAGACATCTACCACCCCACTACCACTATCAGATTAGAGCCATTAGGGAGACTAGACATCAACCACCACAAAACCACTATCAGATTAGAGCCATAAAGAAGACTAGACATCTAGCACCCCACTACCACTATCAGATTAGAGCCATAAGGGAGACTAGACATCTACCAGCCCACTACCACTATCAGATTAGAGTTATAAAGGAGACTAGACATCTACCAGCCCACTACCACTATCAGATTAGAGACATAAGGGAGACTAGACATCTAGCACCCCACTACCACTATCAGATTAGAGCCATAAGGGAGACTAGACATCTAGCACCCCACTACCACTATCAGATTAGAGCCATAAGGGAGACTAGACATCTACTAGCCCACTACCACTATCAGATTAGAGGCATAAAGGAGACTAGACATCAACCACCACAAAACCACTATCAGATTAGAGCCATAAAGGAGACTAGACATCTACCAGCCCACTACCACTATCAGATTAGAGCCATTAGGGAGACTAGACATCTACCAGCCCACTACCATTATCAGATTAGAGCCATAAGGGAGACTAGACATCTAGCACCCCACTACCACTATCAGATTAGAGTTATAAAGGAGACTAGACATCTACCAGCCCACTACCACTATCAGATTAGAGCCATAAGGGAGACTAGACATCTAGCACCCCACTACCACTATCAGATTAGAGCCATAAGGGAGACTAGACATCTAGCACCCCACTACCACTATCAGATTAGAGCCATAAGGGAGACTAGACATCTACCAGCCCACTACCACTATCAGATTAGAGGCATAAAGGAGACTAGACATCAACCACCACAAAACCACTATCAGATTAGAGCCATAAAGGAGACTAGACATCTACCAGCCCACTACCACTATCAGATTAGAGCCATTAGGGAGACTAGACATCTACCAGCCCACTACCATTATCAGATTAGAGCCATAAGGGAGACTAGACATCTAGCACCCCACTACCACTATCAGATTAGAGTTATAAAGGAGACTAGACATCTACCAACCCACTACCACTATAAGATTAGAGCCACAAGGGAGACTAGACATCTACCAGCCCACTACAACTATCAGATTAGAGCCACAAGGGAGACTAGACATCTACCAACCCACAACCACTATAAGATTAGAGCCACAAGGGAGACTAGACATCTACCAGCTCACTACAACTATCAGATTAGAGCCACAAGGGAGACTAGAAATCTACCAACCCACTACCACTATCAGATTAGAGCCATAAGGGAGACTAGACATCTAGCACCCCACTACCACTATCAGATTAGAGCCATAAAGAAGACTAGACATCTACCAGCCCACTACCACTATCAGATTAGAGCCATAAGGGAGACTAGACATCTAGCACCCCACTACCACTATCAGATTAGAGCCATAAGGGAGACTAGACATCAACCACCACAAAACCACTATCATATTAGAGCCATTAGGGAGACTAGACATCTACCACCCCACTACCACTATCAGATTAGAGGTATAAAGGAGACTAGACATCTACCAACCCACTACCACTCTCAGATTAGAGCCACAAAGGACACTAGACATCTACCACATCTACCACTATCAGATTAGATCCATAAAGGAGACTAGACATCAACCACCCCACTACCACTATCAGATTAGAGTTATAAAGGAGACTAGACATCTACCAGCCCACTACCACTATCAGATTAGAGACATAAGGGAGACTAGACATCTAGCACCCCACTACCACTATCAGATTAGAGCCATAAGGGAGACTAGACATCTAGCACCCCACTACCACTATCAGATTAGAGCCATAAGGGAGACTAGACATCTACCAGCCCACTATCACTATCAGATTAGAGGCATAAAGGAGACTAGACATCAACCACCACAAAACCACTATCAGATTAGAGCCATAAAGGAGACTAGACATCTACCAGCCCACTACCACTATCAGATTAGAGCCATTAGGGAGACTAGACATCTACCAGCCCACTACCATTATCAGATTAGAGCCATAAGGGAGACTAGACATCTAGCACCCCACTACCACTATCAGATTAGAGTTATAAAGGAGACTAGACATCTACCAACCCACTACCACTATAAGATTAGAGCCACAAGGGAGACTAGACATCTACCAGCCCACTACAACTATCAGATTAGAGCCACAAGGGAGACTAGACATCTACCAACCCACAACCACTATCAGATTAGAGCCACAAGGGAGACTAGACATCTACCAGCTCACTACAACTATCAGATTAGAGCCACAAGGGAGACTAGAAATCTACCAACCCACTACCACTATCAGATTAGAGCCATAAGGGAGACTAGACATCTAGCACCCCACTACCACTATCAGATTAGAGCCATAAAGAAGACTAGACATCTACCAGCCCACTACCACTATCAGATTAGAGCCATAAGGGAGACTAGACATCTAGCACATCACTACCACTATCAGATTAGAGCCATAAAGAAGACTAGACATCTACCAGCCCACTACCACTATCAGATTAGAGCCATAAGGGAGACTAGACATCTAGCACCCCACTACCACTATCAGATTAGAGCCATAAGGGAGACTAGACATCAACCACCACAAAACCACTATCATATTAGAGCCATAAAGAAGACTAGACATCTACCACCCCACTACCACTATCAGATTAGAGGTATAAAGGAGACTAGACATCTACCAACCCACTACCACTCTCAGATTAGAGCCACAAAGGACACTAGACATCTACCACATCTACCACTATCAGATTAGAGCCACAAGGGAGACTAGACAACTACCAGCTCACTACAACTATCAGATTAGAGGCATAAAGGAGACTAGACATCTACCAGCCCACTACCACTATCAGATTAGAGTCATACGGGATACTAGATATCTACAACCCCACTACCACCATCATATTAGAACCACAAAGGAGACTAGACATCTACCACTATCAGATTAGAGCCATAAAGGAGACTAGACATCTACCAACCCACTACCACTCTCAGATTAGAGCCACAAAGGACACTAGACATCTACCACATCTACCACTATCAGATTAGAGCCATAAAAGAGACTAGACATCAACCACCCCACTACCACTATCCGATTAGAGTTATAAAGGAGACTAGACATCTACCAGCCCACTACCACTATAAGATTAGAGCCACAAGGGAGACTAGACATCTACCAGCCCACTACAACTATCAGATTAGAGCCACAAGGGAGACTAGATATCTACGACCCCACTACCACCATCATATTAGAGCCAAAAAGGAGACTAGACATCTACCATATCTACCACTATCAGATTAGAGCCATAAAGGAGACTAGACATCAACCACCACAAAACCACTATCAGATTAGAGCCATAAAGGAGACTAGACATCTACCACCCCACTACCACTATCAGATTAGAGCCATTAGGGAGACTAGACATCTACCAGCCCACTACCACTATCAGATTAGAGCCATAAGGGAGACTAGACTTCTATCACCCCACTACCACTATAAGATTAGAGTTATAAAGGAGACTATACATCTACCAACCCACTACCACTATAAGATTAGAGCCATAAAGGAGACTAGACATCTACCAGCCCACTACAACTATCATATTAGAGCCACAAGGGAGACTAGACATCTACAAACCCACAACCACTATCAGATTAGAGCCACAAGGGAGACTAGACATATACCATATCTACCACTATCAGATTAGAGCCATAAAGGAGACTAGACATCTACCACCCCACTACCACTATCAGATTAGAGCCATTAGGGAGACTAGACATCAACCACCACAAAACCACTATCAGATTAGAGCCATAAAGAAGACTAGACATCTACCACCCCACTACCACTATCAGATTAGAGCCATTAGGGAGACTAGACATCAACCACCACAAAACCACTATCAGATTAGAGCCATAAAGAAGACTAGACATCTAGCACCCCACTACCACTATCAGATTAGAGCCATAAGGGAGACTAGACATCTACCAGCCCACTACCACTATCAGATTAGAGTTATAAAGGAGACTAGACATCTACCAGCCCACTACCACTATCAGATTAGAGCCATAAGGGAGACTAGACATCTAGCACCCCACTACCACTATCAGATTAGAGCCATAAGGGAGACTAGACATCTACCAGCCCACTACCACTATCAGATTAGAGGCATAAAGGAGACTAGACATCAACCACCACAAAACCACTATCAGATTAGAGCCATAAAGGAGACTAGACATCTACCAGCCCACTACCACTATCAGATTAGAGCCATTAGGGAGACTAGACATCTACCAGCCCACTACCATTATCAGATTAGAGCCATAAGGGAGACTAGACATCTAGCACCCCACTACCACTATCAGATTAGAGTTATAAAGGAGACTAGACATCTACCAACCCACTACCACTATAAAATTAGAGCCACAAGGGAGACTAGACATCTACCAGCCCACTACAACTATCAGATTAGAGCCACAAGGGAGACTAGACATCTACCAACCCACAACCACTATCAGATTAGAGCCACAAGGGAGACTAGACATCTACCAGCTCACTACAACTATCAGATTAGAGCCACAAGGGAGACTAGAAATCTACCAACCCACTACCACTATCAGATTAGAGCCATAAGGGAGACTAGACATCTAGCACCCCACTACCACTATCAGATTAGAGCCATAAGGGAGACTAGACATCAACCACCACAAAACCACTATCATATTAGAGCCATAAAGAAGACTAGACATCTACCACCCCACTACCACTATCAGATTAGAGGTATAAAGGAGACTAGACATCTACCAACCCACTACCACTCTCAGATTAGAGCCACAAAGGACACTAGACATCTACCACATCTACCACTATCAGATTAGATCCATAAAGGAGACTAGACATCAACCACCCCACTACCACTATCAGATTAGAGTTATAAAGGAGACTAGACATCTACCAGCCCACTACCACTATAAGATTAGAGCCACAAGGGAGACTAGACAACTACCAGCTCACTACAACTATCAGATTAGAGGCATAAAGGAGACTAGACGTCTACCAGCCCACTACCACTATCAGATTAGAGTCATACGGGATACTAGATATCTACAACCCCACTACCACCATCATATTAGAACCACAAAGGAGACTAGACATCTACCACTATCAGATTAGAGCCATAAAGGAGACTAGACATCTACCAACCCACTACCACTATAAAATTAGAGCCACAAGGGAGACTAGACATCTACCAGCCCACTACAACTATCAGATTAGAGCCACAAGGGAGAATAGACATCTACCAACCCACAACCACTATCAGATTAGAGCCACAAGGGAGACTAGACATCTACCAGCTCACTACAACCATCAGATTAGAGCCACAAGGGAGACTAGAAATCTACCAACCCAATACCACTATCAGATTAGAGCCATAAGGGAGACTAGACATCTAGCACCCCACTACCACTATCAGATTAGAGCCATAAAGAAGACTAGACATCTACCAGCCCACTACCACTATCAGATTAGAGCCATAAGGGAGACTAGACATCTAGCACCCCACTACCACTATCAGATTAGAGCCATAAGGGAGACTAGACATCAACCACCACAAAACCACTATCATATTAGAGCCATAAAGAAGACTAGACATCTACCACATCTACCACTATCAGATTAGAGCCATAAAAGAGACTAGACATCAACCACCCCACTACCACTATCCGATTAGAGTTATAAAGGAGACTAAACATCTACCAGCCCACTACAACTATCAGATTAGAGCCACAAGGGAGACTAGACATCTACCAGCCCACTACAACTATCAGATTAGAGCCACAAGGGAGACTAGATATCTACAACCCCATTACCACCATCATATTAGAGCCAGAAAGGAGACTAGACATCTACCATATCTACCACTATCAGATTAGAGCCATAAAGGAGACTAGACATCAACCACCACAAAACCACTATCAGATTAGAGCCATAAAGGAGACTAGACATCTACCACCCCACTACCACTATCAGATTAGAGCCATTAGGGAGACTAGACATCTACCAGCCCACTACCACTATCAGATTAGAGCCATAAGGGAGACTAGACTTCTAGCACCCCACTACCACTATAATATTAGAGTTATAAAGGAGACTATACATCTACCAACCCACTACCACTATAAGATTAGAGCCATAAAGGAGACTAGACATCTACCAGCCCACTACAACTATCATATTAGAGCCACAAGGGAGACTAGACATCTACAAACCCACAACCACTATCAGATTAGAGCCACAAGGGAGACTAGACATATACCATATCTACCACTATCAGATTAGAGCCATAAAGGAGACTAGACATCAACCACCACAAAACCAATATCAGATTAGAGCCATAAAGAAGACTAGACATCTACCACCCCACTACCACTATCAGATTAGAGCCATTAGGGAGACTAGACATCAACCACCACAAAACCACTATCAGATTAGAGCCATAAAGAAGACTAGACATCTAGCACCCCACTACCACTATCAGATTAGAGCCATAAGGGAGACTAGACATCTACCAGCCCACTACCACTATCAGATTAGAGCCATAAGGGAGACTAGACATCTAGCACCCCACTACCACTATCAGATTAGAGCCATAAGGGAGACTAGACATCTAGCACCCCACTACCACTATCAGATTAGAGCCATAAGGGAGACTAGACATCTACCAGCCCACTACCACTATCAGATTAGAGGCATAAAGGAGACTAGACATCAACCACCACAAAACCACTATCAGATTAGAGCCATAAAGGAGACTAGACATCTACCAGCCCACTACCACTATCAGATTAGAGCCATTAGGGAGACTAGACATCTACCAGCCCACTACCATTATCAGATTAGAGCCATAAGGGAGACTAGACATCTAGCACCCCACTACCACTATCAGATTAGAGTTATAAAGGAGACTAGACATCTACCAACCCACTACCACTATAAGATTAGAGCCACAAGGGAGACTAGACATCTACCAGCCCACTACAACTATCAGATTAGAGCCACAAGGGAGACTAGACATCTACCAACCCACAACCACTATAAGATTAGAGCCACAAGGGAGACTAGACATCTACCAGCTCACTACAACTATCAGATTAGAGCCACAAGGGAGACTAGAAATCTACCAACCCACTACCACTATCAGATTAGAGCCATAAGGGAGACTAGACATCTAGCACCCCACTACCACTATCAGATTAGAGCCATAAAGAAGACTAGACATCTACCAGCCCACTACCACTATCAGATTAGAGCCATAAGGGAGACTAGACATCTAGCACCCCACTACCACTATCAGATTAGAGCCATAAGGGAGACTAGACATCAACCACCACAAAACCACTATCATATTAGAGCCATAAAGAAGACTAGACATCTACCACCCCACTACCACTATCAGATTAGAGGTATAAAGGAGACTAGACATCTACCAACCCACTACCACTCTCAGATTAGAGCCACAAAGGACACTAGACATCTACCACATCTACCACTATCAGATTAGATCCATAAAGGAGACTAGACATCAACCACCCCACTACCACTATCAGATTAGAGTTATAAAGGAGACTAGACATCTACCAGCCCACTACCACTATCAGATTAGAGACATAAGGGAGACTAGACATCTAGCACCCCACTACCACTATCAGATTAGAGCCATAAGGGAGACTAGACATCTAGCACCCCACTACCACTATCAGATTAGAGCCATAAGGGAGACTAGACATCTACCAGCCCACTATCACTATCAGATTAGAGGCATAAAGGAGACTAGACATCAACCACCACAAAACCACTATCAGATTAGAGCCATAAAGGAGACTAGACATCTACCAGCCCACTACCACTATCAGATTAGAGCCATTAGGGAGACTAGACATCTACCAGCCCACTACCATTATCAGATTAGAGCCATAAGGGAGACTAGACATCTAGCACCCCACTACCACTATCAGATTAGAGTTATAAAGGAGACTAGACATCTACCAACCCACTACCACTATAAGATTAGAGCCACAAGGGAAACTAGACATCTACCAGCCCACTACAACTATCAGATTAGAGCCACAAGGGAGACTAGACATCTACCAACCCACAACCACTATCAGATTAGAGCCACAAGGGAGACTAGACATCTACCAGCTCACTACAACTATCAGATTAGAGCCACAAGGGAGACTAGAAATCTACCAACCCACTACCACTATCAGATTAGAGCCATAAGGGAGACTAGACATCTAGCACCCCACTACCACTATCAGATTAGAGCCATAAAGAAGACTAGACATCTACCAGCCCACTACCACTATCAGATTAGAGCCATAAGGGAGACTAGACATCTAGCACATCACTACCACTATCAGATTAGAGCCATAAAGAAGACTAGACATCTACCAGCCCACTACCACTATCAGATTAGAGCCATAAGGGAGACTAGACATCTAGCACCCCACTACCACTATCAGATTAGAGCCATAAGGGAGACTAGACATCAACCACCACAAAACCACTATCATATTAGAGCCATAAAGAAGACTAGACATCTACCACCCCACTACCACTATCAGATTAGAGGTATAAAGGAGACTAGACATCTACCAACCCACTACCACTCTCAGATTAGAGCCACAAAGGACACTAGACATCTACCACATCTACCACTATCAGATTAGAGCCACAAGGGAGACTAGACAACTACCAGCTCACTACAACTATCAGATTAGAGGCATAAAGGAGACTAGACATCTACCAGCCCACTACCACTATCAGATTAGAGTCATACGGGATACTAGATATCTACAACCCCACTACCACCATCATATTAGAACCACAAAGGAGACTAGACATCTACCACTATCAGATTAGAGCCATAAAGGAGACTAGACATCTACCAACCCACTACCACTCTCAGATTAGAGCCACAAAGGACACTAGACATCTACCACATCTACCACTATCAGATTAGAGCCATAAAAGAGACTAGACATCAACCACCCCACTACCACTATCCGATTAGAGTTATAAAGGAGACTAGACATCTACCAGCCCACTACCACTATAAGATTAGAGCCACAAGGGAGACTAGACATCTACCAGCCCACTACAACTATCAGATTAGAGCCACAAGGGAGACTAGATATCTACGACCCCACTACCACCATCATATTAGAGCCAAAAAGGAGACTAGACATCTACCATATCTACCACTATCAGATTAGAGCCATAAAGGAGACTAGACATCAACCACCACAAAACCACTATCAGATTAGAGCCATAAAGGAGACTAGACATCTACCACCCCACTACCACTATCAGATTAGAGCCATTAGGGAGACTAGACATCTACCAGCCCACTACCACTATCAGATTAGAGCCATAAGGGAGACTAGACTTCTATCACCCCACTACCACTATAAGATTAGAGTTATAAAGGAGACTATACATCTACCAACCCACTACCACTATAAGATTAGAGCCATAAAGGAGACTAGACATCTACCAGCCCACTACAACTATCATATTAGAGCCACAAGGGAGACTAGACATCTACAAACCCACAACCACTATCAGATTAGAGCCACAAGGGAGACTAGACATATACCATATCTACCACTATCAGATTAGAGCCATAAAGGAGACTAGACATCTACCACCCCACTACCACTATCAGATTAGAGCCATTAGGGAGACTAGACATCAACCACCACAAAACCACTATCAGATTAGAGCCATAAAGAAGACTAGACATCTACCACCCCACTACCACTATCAGATTAGAGCCATTAGGGAGACTAGACATCAACCACCACAAAACCACTATCAGATTAGAGCCATAAAGAAGACTAGACATCTAGCACCCCACTACCACTATCAGATTAGAGCCATAAGGGAGACTAGACATCTACCAGCCCACTACCACTATCAGATTAGAGTTATAAAGGAGACTAGACATCTACCAGCCCACTACCACTATCAGATTAGAGCCATAAGGGAGACTAGACATCTAGCACCCCACTACCACTATCAGATTAGAGCCATAAGGGAGACTAGACATCTACCAGCCCACTACCACTATCAGATTAGAGGCATAAAGGAGACTAGACATCAACCACCACAAAACCACTATCAGATTAGAGCCATAAAGGAGACTAGACATCTACCAGCCCACTACCACTATCAGATTAGAGCCATTAGGGAGACTAGACATCTACCAGCCCACTACCATTATCAGATTAGAGCCATAAGGGAGACTAGACATCTAGCACCCCACTACCACTATCAGATTAGAGTTATAAAGGAGACTAGACATCTACCAACCCACTACCACTATAAAATTAGAGCCACAAGGGAGACTAGACATCTACCAGCCCACTACAACTATCAGATTAGAGCCACAAGGGAGACTAGACATCTACCAACCCACAACCACTATCAGATTAGAGCCACAAGGGAGACTAGACATCTACCAGCTCACTACAACTATCAGATTAGAGCCACAAGGGAGACTAGAAATCTACCAACCCACTACCACTATCAGATTAGAGCCATAAGGGAGACTAGACATCTAGCACCCCACTACCACTATCAGATTAGAGCCATAAAGAAGACTAGACATCTACCAGCCCACTACCACTATCAGATTAGAGCCATAAGGGAGACTAGACATCTAGCACCCCACTACCACTATCAGATTAGAGCCATAAGGGAGACTAGACATCAACCACCACAAAACCACTATCATATTAGAGCCATAAAGAAGACTAGACATCTACCACCCCACTACCACTATCAGATTAGAGGTATAAAGGAGACTAGACATCTACCAACCCACTACCACTCTCAGATTAGAGCCACAAAGGACACTAGACATCTACCACATCTACCACTATCAGATTAGATCCATAAAGGAGACTAGACATCAACCACCCCACTACCACTATCAGATTAGAGTTATAAAGGAGACTAGACATCTACCAGCCCACTACCACTATAAGATTAGAGCCACAAGGGAGACTAGACAACTACCAGCTCACTACAACTATCAGATTAGAGGCATAAAGGAGACTAGACGTCTACCAGCCCACTACCACTATCAGATTAGAGTCATACGGGATACTAGATATCTACAACCCCACTACCACCATCATATTAGAACCACAAAGGAGACTAGACATCTACCACTATCAGATTAGAGCCATAAAGGAGACTAGACATCTACCAACCCACTACCACTATAAAATTAGAGCCACAAGGGAGACTAGACATCTACCAGCCCACTACAACTATCAGATTAGAGCCACAAGGGAGACTAGACATCTACCAACCCACAACCACTATCAGATTAGAGCCACAAGGGAGACTAGACATCTACCAGCTCACTACAACCATCAGATTAGAGCCACAAGGGAGACTAGAAATCTACCAGCCCACTACCACTATCAGATTAGAGCCATAAGGGAGACTAGACATCTAGCACCCCACTACCACTATCAGATTAGAGCCATAAAGAAGACTAGACATCTACCAGCCCACTACCACTATCAGATTAGAGCCATAAGGGAGACTAGACATCTAGCACCCCACTACCACTATCAGATTAGAGCCATAAGGGAGACTAGACATCAACCACCACAAAACCACTATCATATTAGAGCCATAAAGAAGACTAGACATCTACCACATCTACCACTATCAGATTAGAGCCATAAAAGAGACTAGACATCAACCACCCCACTACCACTATCCGATTAGAGTTATAAAGGAGACTAGACATCTACCAGCCCACTACCACTATAAGATTAGAGCCACAAGGGAGACTAGACATCTACCAGCCCACTACAACTATCAGATTAGAGCCACAAGGGAGACTAGATATCTACGACCCCACTACCACCATCATATTAGAGCCAAAAAGGAGACTAGACATCTACCATATCTACCACTATCAGATTAGAGCCATAAAGGAGACTAGACATCAACCACCACAAAACCACTATCAGATTAGAGCCATAAAGGAGACTAGACATCTACCACCCCACTACCACTATCAGATTAGAGCCATTAGGGAGACTAGACATCTACCAGCCCACTACCACTATCAGATTAGAGCCATAAGGGAGACTAGACTTCTATCACCCCACTACCACTATAAGATTAGAGTTATAAAGGAGACTATACATCTACCAACCCACTACCACTATAAGATTAGAGCCATAAAGGAGACTAGACATCTACCAGCCCACTACAACTATCATATTAGAGCCACAAGGGAGACTAGACATCTACAAACCCACAACCACTATCAGATTAGAGCCACAAGGGAGACTAGACATATACCATATCTACCACTATCAGATTAGAGCCATAAAGGAGACTAGACATCTACCACCCCACTACCACTATCAGATTAGAGCCATTAGGGAGACTAGACATCAACCACCACAAAACCACTATCAGATTAGAGCCATAAAGAAGACTAGACATCTACCACCCCACTACCACTATCAGATTAGAGCCATTAGGGAGACTAGACATCAACCACCACAAAACCACTATCAGATTAGAGCCATAAGGGAGACTAGACATCTACCACCCCACTACCACTATCAGATTAGAGCCATAAGGGAGACTAGACATCTACCAGCCCACTACCACTATCAGATTAGAGTTATAAAGGAGACTAGACATCTACCAGCCCACTACCACTATCAGATTAGAGCCATAAGGGAGACTAGACATCTAGCACCCCACTACCACTATCAGATTAGAGCCATAAGGGAGACTAGACATCTACCAGCCCACTACCACTATCAGATTAGAGGCATAAAGGAGACTAGACATCAACCACCACAAAACCACTATCAGATTAGAGCCATAAAGGAGACTAGACATCTACCAGCCCACTACCACTATCAGATTAGAGCCATTAGGGAGACTAGACATCTACCAGCCCACTACCATTATCAGATTAGAGCCATAAGGGAGACTAGACATCTAGCACCCCACTACCACTATCAGATTAGAGTTATAAAGGAGACTAGACATCTACCAACCCACTACCACTATAAAATTAGAGCCACAAGGGAGACTAGACATCTACCAGCCCACTACAACTATCAGATTAGAGCCACAAGGGAGACTAGACATCTACCAACCCACAACCACTATCAGATTAGAGCCACAAGGGAGACTAGACATCTACCAGCTCACTACAACTATCAGATTAGAGCCACAAGGGAGACTAGAAATCTACCAACCCACTACCACTATCAGATTAGAGCCATAAGGGAGACTAGACATCTAGCACCCCACTACCACTATCAGATTAGAGCCATAAAGAAGACTAGACATCTACCAGCCCACTACCACTATCAGATTAGAGCCATAAGGGAGACTAGACATCTAGCACCCCACTACCACTATCAGATTAGAGCCATAAGGGAGACTAGACATCAACCACCACAAAACCACTATCATATTAGAGCCATAAAGAAGACTAGACATCTACCACCCCACTACCACTATCAGATTAGAGGTATAAAGGAGACTAGACATCTACCAACCCACTACCACTCTCAGATTAGAGCCACAAAGGACACTAGACATCTACCACATCTACCACTATCAGATTAGATCCATAAAGGAGACTAGACATCAACCACCCCACTACCACTATCAGATTAGAGTTATAAAGGAGACTAGACATCTACCAGCCCACTACCACTATAAGATTAGAGCCACAAGGGAGACTAGACAACTACCAGCTCACTACAACTATCAGATTAGAGGCATAAAGGAGACTAGACGTCTACCAGCCCACTACCACTATCAGATTAGAG
Organism: Salvelinus alpinus; assembly: GCF_045679555.1. Taxonomy (NCBI): domain Eukaryota; kingdom Metazoa; phylum Chordata; class Actinopteri; order Salmoniformes; family Salmonidae; genus Salvelinus; species Salvelinus alpinus. The sequence goes on from NW_027256054.1 coordinate 15,967, forward strand.
TCATACGGGATACTAGATATCTACAACCCCACTACCACCATCATATTAGAACCACAAAGGAGACTAGACATCTACCACTATCAGATTAGAGCCATAAAGGAGACTAGACATCTACCAACCCACTACCACTATAAAATTAGAGCCACAAGGGAGACTAGACATCTACCAGCCCACTACAACTATCAGATTAGAGCCACAAGGGAGACTAGACATCTACCAACCCACAACCACTATCAGATTAGAGCCACAAGGGAGACTAGACATCTACCAGCTCACTACAACCATCAGATTAGAGCCACAAGGGAGACTAGAAATCTACCAACCCACTACCACTATCAGATTAGAGCCATAAGGGAGACTAGACATCTAGCACCCCACTACCACTATCAGATTAGAGCCATAAAGAAGACTAGACATCTACCAGCCCACTACCACTATCAGATTAGAGCCATAAGGGAGACTAGACATCTAGCACCCCACTACCACTATCAGATTAGAGCCATAAGGGAGACTAGACATCAACCACCACAAAACCACTATCATATTAGAGCCATAAAGAAGACTAGACATCTACCACATCTACCACTATCAGATTAGAGCCATAAAAGAGACTAGACATCAACCACCCCACTACCACTATCCGATTAGAGTTATAAAGGAGACTAAACATCTACCAGCCCACTACAACTATCAGATTAGAGCCACAAGGGAGACTAGACATCTACCAGCCCACTACAACTATCAGATTAGAGCCACAAGGGAGACTAGATATCTACAACCCCATTACCACCATCATATTAGAGCCAGAAAGGAGACTAGACATCTACCATATCTACCACTATCAGATTAGAGCCATAAAGGAGACTAGACATCAACCACCACAAAACCACTATCAGATTAGAGCCATAAAGGAGACTAGACATCTACCACCCCACTACCACTATCAGATTAGAGCCATTAGGGAGACTAGACATCTACCAGCCCACTACCACTATCAGATTAGAGCCATAAGGGAGACTAGACTTCTAGCACCCCACTACCACTATAATATTAGAGTTATAAAGGAGACTATACATCTACCAACCCACTACCACTATAAGATTAGAGCCATAAAGGAGACTAGACATCTACCAGCCCACTACAACTATCATATTAGAGCCACAAGGGAGACTAGACATCTACAAACCCACAACCACTATCAGATTAGAGCCACAAGGGAGACTAGACATATACCATATCTACCACTATCAGATTAGAGCCATAAAGGAGACTAGACATCAACCACCACAAAACCAATATCAGATTAGAGCCATAAAGAAGACTAGACATCTACCACCCCACTACCACTATCAGATTAGAGCCATTAGGGAGACTAGACATCAACCACCACAAAACCACTATCAGATTAGAGCCATAAAGAAGACTAGACATCTAGCACCCCACTACCACTATCAGATTAGAGCCATAAGGGAGACTAGACATCTACCAGCCCACTACCACTATCAGATTAGAGTTATAAAGGAGACTAGACATCTACCAGCCCACTACCACTATCAGATTAGAGACATAAGGGAGACTAGACATCTACCAGCCCACTACCACTATCAGATTAGAGCCATAAGGGAGACTAGACATCTAGCACCCCACTACCACTATCAGATTAGAGCCATAAGGGAGACTAGACATCTACCAGCCCACTACCACTATCAGATTAGAGGCATAAAGGAGACTAGACATCAACCACCACAAAACCACTATCAGATTAGAGCCATAAAGGAGACTAGACATCTACCAGCCCACTACCACTATCAGATTAGAGCCATTAGGGAGACTAGACATCTACCAGCCCACTACCATTATCAGATTAGAGCCATAAGGGAGACTAGACATCTAGCACCCCACTACCACTATCAGATTAGAGTTATAAAGGAGACTAGACATCTACCAGCCCACTACCACTATCAGATTAGAGACATAAGGGAGACTAGACATCTAGCACCCCACTACCACTATCAGATTAGAGCCATAAGGGAGACTAGACATCTAGCACCCCACTACCACTATCAGATTAGAGCCAGAAGGGAGACTAGACATCTACCAGCCCACTACCACTATCAGATTAGAGGCATAAAGGAGACTAGACATCAACCACCACAAAACCACTATCAGATTAGAGCCATAAAGGAGACTAGACATCTACCAGCCCACTACCACTATCAGATTAGAGCCATTAGGGAGACTAGACATCTACCAGCCCACTACCATTATCAGATTAGAGCCATAAGGGAGACTAGACATCTAGCACCCCACTACCACTATCAGATTAGAGTTATAAAGGAGACTAGACATCTACCAACCCACTACCACTATAAGATTAGAGCCACAAGGGAGACTAGACATCTACCAGCCCACTACAACTATCAGATTAGAGCCACAAGGGAGACTAGACATCTACCAACCCACAACCACTATAAGATTAGAGCCACAAGGGAGACTAGACATCTACCAGCTCACTACAACTATCAGATTAGAGCCACAAGGGAGACTAGAAATCTACCAACCCACTACCACTATCAGATTAGAGCCATAAGGGAGACTAGACATCTAGCACCCCACTACCACTATCAGATTAGAGCCATAAAGAAGACTAGACATCTACCAGCCCACTACCACTATCAGATTAGAGCCATAAGGGAGACTAGACATCTAGCACCCCACTACCACTATCAGATTAGAGCCATAAGGGAGACTAGACATCAACCACCACAAAACCACTATCATATTAGAGCCATAAAGAAGACTAGACATCTACCACCCCACTACCACTATCAGATTAGAGGTATAAAGGAGACTAGACATCTACCAACCCACTACCACTCTCAGATTAGAGCCACAAAGGACACTAGACATCAACCACCCCACTACCACTATCAGATTAGAGTTATAAAGGAGACTAGACATCTACCAGCCCACTACCACTATCAGATTAGAGACATAAGGGAGACTAGACATCTAGCACCCCACTACCACTATCAGATTAGAGCCATAAGGGAGACTAGACATCTAGCACCCCACTACCACTATCAGATTAGAGCCATAAGGGAGACTAGACATCTACCAGCCCACTATCACTATCAGATTAGAGGCATAAAGGAGACTAGACATCAACCACCACAAAACCACTATCAGATTAGAGCCATAAAGGAGACTAGACATCTACCAGCCCACTACCACTATCAGATTAGAGCCATTAGGGAGACTAGACATCTACCAGCCCACTACCATTATCAGATTAGAGCCATAAGGGAGACTAGACATCTAGCACCCCACTACCACTATCAGATTAGAGTTATAAAGGAGACTAGACATCTACCAACCCACTACCACTATAAGATTAGAGCCACAAGGGAGACTAGACATCTACCAGCCCACTACAACTATCAGATTAGAGCCACAAGGGAGACTAGACATCTACCAACCCACAACCACTATCAGATTAGAGCCACAAGGGAGACTAGACATCTACCAGCTCACTACAACTATCAGATTAGAGCCACAAGGGAGACTAGAAATCTACCAACCCACTACCACTATCAGATTAGAGCCATAAGGGAGACTAGACATCTAGCACCCCACTACCACTATCAGATTAGAGCCATAAAGAAGACTAGACATCTACCAGCCCACTACCACTATCAGATTAGAGCCATAAGGGAGACTAGACATCTAGCACCCCACTACCACTATCAGATTAGAGCCATAAGGGAGACTAGACATCAACCACCACAAAACCACTATCATATTAGAGCCATAAAGAAGACTAGACATCTACCACCCCACTACCACTCTCAGATTAGAGCCACAAAGGACACTAGACATCTACCACATCTACCACTATCAGATTAGATCCATAAAGGAGACTAGACATCAACCACCCCACTACCACTATCAGATTAGAGTTATAAAGGAGACTAGACATCTACCAGCCCACTACCACTATCAGATTAGAGACATAAGGGAGACTAGACATCTAGCACCCCACTACCACTATCAGATTAGAGCCATAAGGGAGACTAGACATCTACCAGCCCACTACCACTATCAGATTAGAGCCATAAGGGAGACTAGACATCTAGCACCCCACTACCACTATCAGATTAGAGCCATAAGGGAGACTAGACATCTACCAGCCCACTACCACTATCAGATTAGAGGCATAAAGGAGACTAGACATCAACCACCACAAAACCACTATCAGATTAGAGCCATAAAGGAGACTAGACATCTACCAGCCCACTACCACTATCAGATTAGAGCCATTAGGGAGACTAGACATCTACCAGCCCACTACCATTATCAGATTAGAGCCATAAGGGAGACTAGACATCTAGCACCCCACTACCACTATCAGATTAGAGTTATAAAGGAGACTAGACATCTACCAACCCACTACCACTATAAGATTAGAGCCACAAGGGAGACTAGACATCTACCAGCCCACTACAAATATCAGATTAGAGCCACAAGGGAGACTAGACATCTACCAACCCACTACCACTATCAGATTAGAGCCATAAAGGAGACTAGACATCTACCAGCTCACTACAACTATCAGATTAGAGCCACAAGGGAGACTATAAATCTACCAACCCACTACCACTATCAGATTAGAGCCATAAGGGAGACTAGACATCTAGCACCCCACTACCACTATCAGATTAGAGCCATAAAGAAGACTAGACATCTACCAGCCCACTACCACTATCAGATTAGAGCCATAAGGGAGACTAGACATCTAGCACCCCACTACCACTATCAGATTAGAGCCATAAGGGAGACTAGACATCAACCACCACAAAACCACTATCATATTAGAGCCATAAAGAAGACTAGACATCTACCACCCCACTACCACTATCAGATTAGAGGTATAAATGAGACTAGACATCTACCAACCCACTACCACTCTCAGATTAGAGCCACAAAGGACACTAGACATCTACCACATCTACCACTATCAGATTAGATCCATAAAGGAGACTAGACATCAACCACCCCACTACCACTATCAGATTAGAGTTATAAAGGAGACTAGACATCTACCAGCCCACTACCACTATAAGATTAGAGCCACAAGGGAGACTAGACAACTACCAGCTCACTACAACTATCAGATTAGAGGCATAAAGGAGACTAGACATCTACCAGCCCACTACCACTATCAGATTAGAGCCATAAGGGAGACTAGACATCTAGCACCCCACTACCACTATCAGATTAGAGCCATAAGGGAGACTAGACATCTACCAGCCCACTACCACTATCAGATTAGACTCATAAAGGAGACTAGACATCTACCAACCCACTACCACTCTCAGATTAGAGCCACAAAGGACACTAGACATCTACCACATCTACCACTATCAGATTAGAGCCATAAAGGAGACTAGACATCTACCAGCCCACTACCACTATCAGATTAGAGCCATTAGGGAGACTAGACATCTACCAACCCACTACCACTATCAGATTAGAGCCATAAGGGAGACTAGACATCTAGCACCCCACTACCACTATCAGATTAGAGCCATAAAGAAGACTAGACATCTACCAGCCCACTACCACTATCAGATTAGAGCCATAAGGGAGACTAGACATCTAGCACCCCACTACCACTATCAGATTAGAGCCATAAGGGAGACTAGACATCAACCACCACAAAACCACTATCATATTAGAGCCATAAAGAAGACTAGACATCTACCACCCCACTACCACTATCAGATTAGAGGTATAAATGAGACTAGACATCTACCAACCCACTACCACTCTCAGATTAGAGCCACAAAGGACACTAGACATCTACCACATCTACCACTATCAGATTAGATCCATAAAGGAGACTAGACATCAACCACCCCACTACCACTATCAGATTAGAGTTATAAAGGAGACTAGACATCTACCAGCCCACTACCACTATAAGATTAGAGCCACAAGGGAGACTAGACAACTACCAGCTCACTACAACTATCAGATTAGAGGCATAAAGGAGACTAGACATCTACCAGCCCACTACCACTATCAGATTAGAGCCATAAGGGAGACTAGACATCTAGCACCCCACTACCACTATCAGATTAGAGCCATAAGGGAGACTAGACATCTACCAGCCCACTACCACTATCAGATTAGACTCATAAAGGAGACTAGACATCTACCAACCCACTACCACTCTCAGATTAGAGCCACAAAGGACACTAGACATCTACCACATCTACCACTATCAGATTAGAGCCATAAAGGAGACTAGACATCTACCAGCCCACTACCACTATCAGATTAGAGCCATTAGGGAGACTAGACATCTACCAGCCCACTACCACTATCAGATTAGAGCCATAAGGGAGACTAGACTTCTAGCACCCCACTACCACTATAAGATTAGAGTTATAAAGGAGACTATACATCTACCAACCCACTACCACTATAAGATTAGAGCCATAAAGGAGACTAGACATCTACCAGCCCACTACAACTATCATATTAGAGCCACAAGGGAGACTAGACATCTACAAACCCACAACCACTATCAGATTAGAGCCACAAGGGAGACTAGACATATACCATATCTACCACTATCAGATTAGAGCCATAAAGGAGACTAGACATCAACCACCACAAAACCAATATCAGATTAGAGCCATAAAGAAGACTAGACATCTACCACCCCACTACCACTATCAGATTAGAGCCATTAGGGAGACTAGACATCAACCACCACAAAACCACTATCAGATTAGAGCCATAAAGAAGACTAGACATCTAGCACCCCACTACCACTATCAGATTAGAGCCATAAGGGAGACTAGACATCTACCAGCCCACTACCACTATCAGATTAGAGTTATAAAGGAGACTAGACATCTACCAGCCCACTACCACTATCAGATTAGAGACATAAGGGAGACTAGACATCTAGCACCCCACTACCACTATCAGATTAGAGCCATAAGGGAGACTAGACATCTAGCACCCCACTACCACTATCAGATTAGAGCCATAAGGGAGACTAGACATCTACCAGCCCACTACCACTATCAGATTAGAGGCATAAAGGAGACTAGACATCAACCACCACAAAACCACTATCAGATTAGAGCCATAAAGGAGACTAGACATCTACCAGCCCACTACCACTATCAGATTAGAGCCATTAGGGAGACTAGACATCTACCAGCCCACTACCATTATCAGATTAGAGCCATAAGGGAGACTAGACATCTAGCACCCCACTACCACTATCAGATTAGAGTTATAAAGGAGACTAGACATCTACCAACCCACTACCACTATAAGATTAGAGCCACAAGGGAGACTAGACATCTACCAGCCCACTACAACTATCAGATTAGAGCCACAAGGGAGACTAGACATCTACCAACCCACAACCACTATCAGATTAGAGCCACAAGGGAGACTAGACATCTACCAGCTCACTACAACTATCAGATTAGAGCCACAAGGGAGACTAGAAATCTACCAACCCACTACCACTATCAGATTAGAGCCATAAGGGAGACTAGACATCTAGCACCCCACTACCACTATCAGATTAGAGCCATAAAGAAGACTAGACATCTACCAGCCCACTACCACTATCAGATTAGAGCCATAAGGGAGACTAGACATCTAGCACCCCACTACCACTATCAGATTAGAGCCATAAGGGAGACTAGACATCAACCACCACAAAACCACTATCATATTAGAGCCATAAAGAAGACTAGACATCTACCACCCCACTACCACTATCAGATTAGAGGTATAAAGGAGACTAGACATCTACCAACCCACTACCACTCTCAGATTAGAGCCACAAAGGACACTAGACATCTACCACATCTACCACTATCAGATTAGATCCATAAAGGAGACTAGACATCAACCACCCCACTACCACTATCAGATTAGAGTTATAAAGGAGACTAGACATCTACCAGCCCACTACCACTATCAGATTAGAGACATAAGGGAGACTAGACATCTAGCACCCCACTACCACTATCAGATTAGAGCCATAAGGGAGACTAGACATCTACCAGCCCACTACCACTATCAGATTAGAGCCATAAGGGAGACTAGACATCTAGCACCCCACTACCACTATCAGATTAGAGCCATAAGGGAGACTAGACATCTACCAGCCCACTACCACTATCAGATTAGAGGCATAAAGGAGACTAGACATCAACCACCACAAAACCACTATCAGATTAGAGCCATAAAGGAGACTAGACATCTACCAGCCCACTACCACTATCAGATTAGAGCCATTAGGGAGACTAGACATCTACCAGCCCACTACCATTATCAGATTAGAGCCATAAGGGAGACTAGACATCTACCACCCCACTACCACTATCATATTAGAGTTATAAAGGAGACTAGACATCTACCAACCCACTACCACTATAAGATTAGAGCCACAAGGGAGACTAGACATCTACCAGCTCACTACAACTATCAGATTAGAGCCACAAGGGAGACTAGACATCTACCAACCCACAACCACTATCAGATTAGAGCCACAAGGGAGACTAGACATCTACCAGCTCACTACAACTATCAGATTAGAGCCACAAGGGAGACTAGAAATCTACCAACCCACTACCACTATCAGATTAGAGCCATAAGGGAGACTAGACATCTAGCACCCCACTACCACTATCAGATTAGAGCCATAAAGAAGACTAGACATCTACCAGCCCACTACCACTATCAGATTAGAGCCATAAGGGAGACTAGACATCTAGCACCCCACTACCACTATCAGATTAGAGCCATAAGGGAGACTAGACATCAACCACCACAAAACCACTATCATATTAGAGCCATAAAGAAGACTAGACATCTACCACCCCACTACCACTATCAGATTAGAGGTATAAAGGAGACTAGACATCTACCAACCCACTACCACTCTCAGATTAGAGCCACAAAGGACACTAGACATCTACCACATCTACCACTATCAGATTAGATCCATAAAGGAGACTAGACATCAACCACCCCACTACCACTATCAGATTAGAGTTATAAAGGAGACTAGACATCTACCAGCCCACTACCACTATAAGATTAGAGCCACAAGGGAGACTAGACAACTACCAGCTCACTACAACTATCAGATTAGAGGCATAAAGGAGACTAGACATCTACCACCCCACTACCACTATCAGATTAGAGCCATTAGGGAGACTAGACATCAACCACCACACAACCACTATCAGATTAGAGCCATAAAGAAGACTAGACATCTAGCACCCCACTACCACTATCAGATTAGAGCCATAAGGGAGACTAGACATCTACCAGCCCACTACCACTATCAGATTAGAGTTATAAAGGAGACTAGACATCTACCAGCCCACTACCACTATCAGATTAGAGACATAAGGGAGACTAGACATCTAGCACCCCACTACCACTATCAGATTAGAGCCATAAGGGAGACTAGACATCTACCAGCCCACTACCACTATCAGATTAGAGCCATAAGGGAGACTAGACATCTAGCACCCCACTACCACTATCAGATTAGAGCCATAAGGGAGACTAGACATCTACCAGCCCACTACCACTATCAGATTAGAGGCATAAAGGAGACTAGACATCAACCACCACAAAACCACTATCAGATTAGAGCCATAAAGGAGACTAGACATCTACCAGCCCACTAGCACTATCAGATTAGAGCCATAAGGGAGACTAGACATCTAGCACCCCACTACCACTATCAGATTAGAGTTATAAAGGAGACTAGACATCTACCAACCCACTACCACTATAAGATTAGAGCCACAAGGGAGACTAGACATCTACCAGCCCACTACAACTATCAGATTAGAGCCACAAGGGAGACTAGACATCTACCAACCCACAACCACTATCAGATTAGAGCCACAAGGGAGACTAGACATCTACCAGCTCACTACAACTATCAGATTAGAGCCACAAGGGAGACTAGAAATCTACCAACCCACTACCACTATCAGATTAGAGCCATAAGGGAGACTAGACATCTAGCACCCCACTACCACTATCAGATTAGAGCCATAAAGAAGACTAGACATCTACCAGCCCACTACCACTATCAGATTAGAGCCATAAGGGAGACTAGACATCTAGCACCCCACTACCACTATCAGATTAGAGCCATAAGGGAGACTAGACATCAACCACCACAAAACCACTATCAGATTAGAGCCATAAAGAAGACTAGACATCTACCACCCCACTACCACTATCAGATTAGAGGTATAAAGGAGACTAGACATCTACCAACCCACTACCACTCTCAGATTAGAGCCACAAAGGACACTAGACATCTACCACATCTACCACTATCAGATTAGATCCATAAAGGAGACTAGACATCAACCACCCCACTACCACTATCAGATTAGAGTTATAAAGGAGACTAGACATCTACCAGCCCACTACCACTATCAGATTAGAGACATAAGGGAGACTAGACATCTAGCACCCCACTACCACTATCAGATTAGAGCCATAAGGGAGACTAGACATCTACCAGCCCACTACCACTATCAGATTAGAGCCATAAGGGAGACTAGACATCTAGCACCCCACTACCACTATCAGATTAGAGCCATAAGGGAGACTAGACATCTACCAGCCCACTACCACTATCAGATTAGAGGCATAAAGGAGACTAGACATCAACCACCACAAAACCACTATCAGATTAGAGCCATAAAGGAGACTAGACATCTACCAGCCCACTACCACTATCAGATTAGAGCCATTAGGGAGACTAGACATCTACCAGCCCACTACCATTATCAGATTAGAGCCATAAGGGAGACTAGACATCTAGCACCCCACTACCACTATCATATTAGAGTTATAAAGGAGACTAGACATCTACCAACCCACTACCACTATCAGATTAGAGCCACAAGGGAGACTAGACATCTACCAGCTCACTACAACTATCAGATTAGAGCCACAAGGGAGACTAGACATCTACCAACCCACAACCACTATCAGATTAGAGCCACAAGGGAGACTAGACATCTACCAGCTCACTACAACTATCAGATTAGAGCCACAAGGGAGACTAGAAATCTACCAACCCACTACCACTATCAGATTAGAGCCATAAGGGAGACTAGACATCTAGCACCCCACTACCACTATCAGATTAGAGCCATAAAGAAGACTAGACATCTACCAGCCCACTACCACTATCAGATTAGAGCCATAAGGGAGACTAGACATCTAGCACCCCACTACCACTATCAGATTAGAGCCATAAGGGAGACTAGACATCAACCACCACAAAACCACTATCATATTAGAGCCATAAAGAAGACTAGACATCTACCACCCCACTACCACTATCAGATTAGAGGTATAAATGAGACTAGACATCTACCAACCCACTACCACTCTCAGATTAGAGCCACAAAGGACACTAGACATCTACCACATCTACCACTATCAGATTAGATCCATAAAGGAGACTAGACATCAACCACCCCACTACCACTATCAGATTAGAGTTATAAAGGAGACTAGACATCTACCAGCCCACTACCACTATAAGATTAGAGCCACAAGGGAGACTAGACAACTACCAGCTCACTACAACTATCAGATTAGAGGCATAAAGGAGACTAGACATCTACCACAAAACCACTATCAGATTAGAGCCATAAAGAAGACTAGACATCTACCACCCCACTACCACTATCAGATTAGAGCCATTAGGGAGACTAGACATCAACCACCACAAAACCACTATCAGATTAGAGCCATAAAGAAGACTAGACATCTAGCACCCCACTACCACTATCAGATTAGAGCCATAAGGGAGACTAGACATCTACCAGCCCACTACCACTATCAGATTAGAGTTATAAAGGAGACTAGACATCTACCAGCCCACTACCACTATCAGATTAGAGACATAAGGGAGACTAGACATCTAGCACCCCACTACCACTATCAGATTAGAGCCATAAGGGAGACTAGACATCTACCAGCCCACTACCACTATCAGATTAGAGCCATAAGGGAGACTAGACATCTAGCACCCCACTACCACTATCAGATTAGAGCCATAAGGGAGACTAGACATCTACCAGCCCACTACCACTATCAGATTAGAGGCATAAAGGAGACTAGACATCAACCACCACAAAACCACTATCAGATTAGAGCCATAAAGGAGACTAGACATCTACCAGCCCACTAGCACTATCAGATTAGAGCCATTAGGGAGACTAGACATATACCAGCCCACTACCATTATCAGATTAGAGCCATAAGGGAGACTAGACATCTAGCACCCCACTACCACTATCAGATTAGAGCCATAAGGGAGACTAGACATCTAGCACCCCACTACCACTATCAGATTAGAGCCATAAGGGAGACTAGACATCTACCAGCCCACTACCACTATCAGATTAGAGGCATAAAGGAGACTAGACATCTACCAACCCACTACCACTATCAGATTAGAGCTTCAAAGGAGACTAGACATCTACCACTATCCGATTAGAGCCATAAAGGAGACTAGACATCAACCACCCTGCTACCACTATCAGATTAGAGTTATAAAGGAGACTAGACATCTACCAGCCCACTACCACTATCAGATTAGAGACATAAGGGAGACTAGACATCTAGCACCCCACTACCACTATCAGATTAGAGCCATAAGGGAGACTAGACATCTACCAGCCCACTACCACTATCAGATTAGAGCCATAAGGGAGACTAGACATCTAGCACCCCACTACCACTATCAGATTAGAGCCATAAGGGAGACTAGACATCTACCAGCCCACTACCACTATCAGATTAGAGGCATAAAGGAGACTAGACATCAACCACCACAATACCACTATCAGATTAGAGCCATAAAGAAGACTAGACATCTACCACCCCACTACCACTATCAGATTAGAGCCATTAGGGAGACTAGACATCTACCAGCCCACTACCACTATCAGATTAGAGCCATAAGGGAGACTAGACATCTAGCACCCCACTACCACTATCAGATTAGAGCCATAAGGGAGACTAGACATCTACCAGCCCACTACCACTATCAGATTAGAGCCATAAAGGAGACTAGACATCTACCAACCCACTACCACTCTCAGATTAGAGCCACAAAGGACACTAGACATCTACCACATCTACCACTATCAGATTAGAGCCATAAAGGAGACTAGACATCAACCACCCCACTACCACTATCCGATTAGAGTTATAAAGGAGACTAGACATCTACCAGCCCACTACCACTATAAGATTAGAGCCACAAGGGAGACTAGACATCTACCAGCCCACTACAACTATCAGATTAGAGCCACAAGGGAGACTAGATATCTACGACCCCACTACCACCATCATATTAGAGCCAGAAAGGAGACTAGACATCTACCATATCTACCACTATCAGATTAGAGCCATAAAGGAGACTAGACATCAACCACCACAAAACCACTATCAGATTAGAGCCATAAAGGAGACTAGACATCTACCACCCCACTACCACTATCAGATTAGAGCCATTAGGGAGACTATACATCTACCAGCCCACTACCACTATCAGATTAGAGCCATAAGGGAGACTAGACTTCTAGCACCCCACTACCACTATAAGATTAGAGTTATAAAGGAGACTATACATCTACCAACCCACTACCACTATAAGATTAGAGCCATAAAGGAGACTAGACATCTACCAGCCCACTACAACTATCATATTAGAGCCACAAGGGAGACTAGACATCTACAAACCCACAACCACTATCAGATTAGAGCCACAAGGGAGACTAGACATATACCATATCTACCACTATCAGATTAGAGCCATAAAGGAGACTAGACATCAACCACCACAAAACCAATATCAGATTAGAGCCATAAAGAAGACTAGACATCTACCACCCCACTACCACTATCAGATTAGAGCCATTAGGGAGACTAGACATCAACCACCACAAAACCACTATCAGATTAGAGCCATAAAGAAGACTAGACATCTAGCACCCCACTACCACTATCAGATTAGAGCCATAAGGGAGACTAGACATCTACCAGCCCACTACCACTATCAGATTAGAGTTATAAAGGAGACTAGACATCTACCAGCCCACTACCACTATCAGATTATAGACATAAGGGAGACTAGACATCTAGCACCCCACTACCACTATCAGATTAGAGCCATAAGGGAGACTAGACATCTACCAGCCCACTACCACTATCAGATTAGAGCCATAAGGGAGACTAGACATCTAGCACCCCACTACCACTATCAGATTAGAGCCATAAGGGAGACTAGACATCTACCAGCCCACTACCACTATCAGATTAGAGGCATAAAGGAGACTAGACATCAACCACCACAAAACCACTATCAGATTAGAGCCATAAAGGAGACTAGACATCTACCAGCCCACTACCACTATCAGATTAGAGCCATTAGGGAGACTAGACATCTACCAGCCCACTACCACTATCAGATTAGAGTTATAAAGGAGACTAGACATCTACCAACCCACTACCACTATAAGATTAGAGCCACAAGGGAGACTAGACATCTACCAGCCCACTACAACTATCAGATTAGAGCCACAAGGGAGACTAGACATCTACCAACCCACAACCACTATCAGATTAGAGCCACAAGGGAGACTAGACATCTAGCACCCCACTACCACTATCAGATTAGAGCCATAAAGAAGACTAGACATCTACCAGCCCACTACCACTATCAGATTAGAGCCATAAGGGAGACTAGACATCTAGCACCCCACTACCACTATCAGATTAGAGCCATAAGGGAGACTAGACATCTAGCACCCCACTACCACTATCAGATTAGAGCCATAAGGGAGACTAGACATCAACCACCACAAAACCACTATCATATTAGAGCCATAAAGAAGACTAGACATCTACCACCCCACTACCACTATCAGATTAGAGGTATAAAGGAGACTAGACATCTACCAACCCACTACCACTCTCAGATTAGAGCCACAAAGGACACTAGACATCTACCACATCTACCACTATCAGATTAGATCCATAAAGGACACTAGACATCAACCACCCCACTACCACTATCAGATTAGAGTTATAAAGGAGACTAGACATCTATCAGCCCACTACCACTATAAGATTAGAGCCACAAGGGAGACTAGACATCTACCAGCCCACTACAACTATCAGATTAGAGCCACAAGGGAGACTAGATATCTACGACCCCACTACCACCATCATATTAGAGCCAGAAAGGTGACTAGACATCTACCATATCTACCACTATCAGATTAGAGCCATAAAGGAGACTAGACATCAACCACCACAAAACCACTATCAGATTAGAGCCATAAAGGAGACTAGACATCTACCACCCCACTACCACTATCAGATTAGAGCCATTAGGGAGACTAGACATCTACCAGCCCACTACCACTATCAGATTAGAGCCATAAGGGAGACTAGACTTCTAGCACCCCACCACCACTATAAGATTAGAGTTATAAAGGAGACTATACATCTACCAACCCACAACCACTATCAGATTAGAGCCACAAGGGAGACTAGACATATACCATATCTACCACTATCAGATTAGAGCCATAAAGGAGACTAGACATCAACCACCACAAAACCAATATCAGATTAGAGCCATAAAGAAGACTAGACATCTAGCACCCCACTACCACTATCAGATTAGAGCCATAAGGGAGACTAGACATCTACCAGCCCACTACCACTATCAGATTAGAGTTATAAAGGAGACTACACATCTACCAGCCCACTACCACTATCAGATTAGAGCCATAAGGGAGACTAGACATCTAGCACCCCACTACCACTATCAGATTAGAGCCATAAGGGAGACTAGACATCTACCAGCCCACTATCACTATCAGATTAGAGCCATAAGGGAGACTAGACATCTAGCACCCCACTACCACTATCAGATTAGAGCCATAAGAGAGACTAAACATCTACCAGCCCACTACCACTATCAGATTAGAGGCATAAAGGAGACTAGACATCAACCACCACAAAACCAATATCAGATTAGAGCCATAAAGGAGACTAGACATCTAGCACCCCACTACCACTATCAGATTAGAGCCATTAGGGAGACTAGACATCAACCACCACAAAACCACTATCAGATTAGAGCCATAAAGAAGACTAGACATCTAGCACCCCACTACCACTATCAGATTAGAGCCATAAGGGAGACTAGACATCTACCAGCCCACTACCACTATCAGATTAGAGTTATAAAGGAGACTAGACATTTACCAGCCCACTACCACTATCAGATTAGAGCCATAAGGGAGACTAGACATCTAGCACCCCACTACCACTATCAGATTAGAGCCATAAGGGAGACTAGACATCAACCACCACAAAACCACTATCATATTAGAGCCATAAAGAAGACTAGACATCTACCACCCCACTACCACTATCAGATTAGAGGTATAAATGAGACTAGACATCTACCAACCCACTACCACTCTCAGATTAGAGCCACAAAGGACACTAGACATCTACCACATCTACCACTATCAGATTAGATCCATAAAGGAGACTAGACATCAACCACCCCACTACCACTATCAGATTAGAGTTATAAAGGAGACTAGACATCTACCAGCCCACTACCACTATAAGATTAGAGCCACAAGGGAGACTAGACAACTACCAGCTCACTACAACTATCAGATTAGAGGCATAAAGGAGACTAGACATCTACCAGCCCACTACCACTATCAGATTAGAGCCATAAGGGAGACTAGACATCTAGCACCCCACTACCACTATCAGATTAGAGCCATAAGGGAGACTAGACATCTACCAGCCCACTACCACTATCAGATTAGACTCATAAAGGAGACTAGACATCTACCAACCCACTACCACTCTCAGATTAGAGCCACAAAGGACACTAGACATCTACCACATCTACCACTATCAGATTAGAGCCATAAAGGAGACTAGACATCAACCACCTCACTACCACTATCCGATTAGAGTTATAAAGGAGACTAGACATCTACCAGCCCACTACCACTATAAGATTAGAGCCACAAGGGAGACTAGACATCTACCAGCCCACTACAACTATCAGATTAGAGCCACAAGGGAGACTAGATATCTACGACCCCACTACCACCATCATATTAGAGCCAGAAAGGAGACTAGACATCTACCATATCTACCACTATCAGATTAGAGCCATAAAGGAGACTAGACATCAACCACCACAAAACCACTATCAGATTAGAGCCATAAAGGAGACTAGACATCTACCACCCCACTACCACTATCAGATTAGAGCCATTAGGGAGACTAGACATCTACCAGCCCACTACCACTATCAGATTAGAGCCATAAGGGAGACTAGACTTCTAGCACCCCACTACCACTATAAGATTAGAGTTATAAAGGAGACTATACATCTACCAACCCACTACCACTATAAGATTAGAGCCATAAAGGAGACTAGACATCTACCAGCCCACTACAACTATCATATTAGAGCCACAAGGGAGATAGACATCTACAAACCCACAACCACTATCAGATTAGAGCCACAAGGGAGACTAGACATATACCATATCTACCACTATCAGATTAGAGCCATAAAGGAGACTAGACATCAACCACAAAACCAATATCAGATTAGAGCCATAAAGAAGACTAGACATCTACCACCCCACTACCACTATCAGATTAGAGCCATTAGGGAGACTAGACATCAACCACCACAAAACCACTATCAGATTAGAGCCATAAAGAAGACTAGACATCTAGCACCCCACTACCACTATCAGATTAGAGCCATAAGGGAGACTAGACATCTACCAGCCCACTACCACTATCAGATTAGAGTTATAAAGGAGACTAGACATCTACCAGCCCACTACCACTATCAGATTAGAGACATAAGGGAGACTAGACATCTAGCACCCCACTACCACTATCAGATTAGAGCCATAAGGGAGACTAGACATCTACCAGCCCACTACCACTATCAGATTAGAGCCATAAGGGAGACTAGACATCTAGCACCCCACTACCACTATCAGATTAGAGCCATAAGGGAGACTAGACATCTACCAGCCCACTACCACTATCAGATTAGAGGCATAAAGGAGACTAGACATCAACCACCACAAAACCACTATCAGATTAGAGCCATAAAGGAGACTAGACATCTACCAGCCCACTAGCACTATCAGATTAGAGCCATTAGGGAGACTAGACATATACCAGCCCACTACCACTATCAGATTAGAGCCATAAGGGAGACTAGACATCTAGCACCCCACTACCACTATCAGATTAGAGCCATAAGGGAGACTAGACATCTACCAGCCCAGTACCACTATCAGATTAGAGGCATAAAGGAGACTAGACATCTACCAACCCACTACCACTATCAGATTAGAGCTTCAAAGGAGACTAGACATCTACCACTATCCGATTAGAGCCATAAAGGAGACTAGACATCAACCACCCTGCTACCACTATCAGATTAGAGTTATAAAGGAGACTAGACATCTACCAGCCCACTACCACGATCAGATTAGAGACATAAGGGAGACTAGACATCTAGCACCCCACTACCACTATCAGATTAGAGTTATAAAGGAGACTAGACATCTACCAGCCCACTACCACTATCAGATTAGAGCCATAAGGGAGACTAGACATCTAGCACCCCACTACCACTATCAGATTAGAGCCATAAGGGAGACTAGACATCTACCAGCCCACTACCACTATCAGATTAGAGCCATAAAGGAGACTAGACATCTACCAACCCACTACCACTCTCAGATTAGAGCCACAAAGGACACTAGACATCTACCACATCTACCACTATCAGATTAGAGCCATAAAGGAGACTAGACATCAACCACCCCACTACCACTATCCGATTAGAGTTATAAAGGAGACTAGACATCTACCAGCCCACTACCACTATAAGATTAGAGCCACAAGGGAGACTAGACATCTACCAGCCCACTACAACTATCAGATTAGAGCCACAAGGGAGACTAGATATCTACGACCCCACTACCACCATCATATTAGAGCCAGAAAGGAGACTAGACATCTACCATATCTACCACTATCAGATTAGAGCCATAAAGGAGACTAGACATCAACCACCACAAAACCACTATCAGATTAGAGCCATAAAGGAGACTAGACATCTACCACCCCACTACCACTATCAGATTAGAGCCATTAGGGAGACTAGACATCTACCAGCCCACTACCACTATCAGATTAGAGCCATAAGGGAGACTAGACTTCTAGCACCCCACTACCACTATAAGATTAGAGTTATAAAGGAGACTATACATCTACCAACCCACTACCACTATAAGATTAGAGCCATAAAGGAGACTAGACATCTACCAGCCCACTACAACTATCATATTAGAGCCACAAGGGAGACTAGACATCTACAAACCCACAACCACTATCAGATTAGAGCCACAAGGGAGACTAGACATATACCATATCTACCACTATCAGATTAGAGCCATAAAGGAGACTAGACATCAACCACCACAAAACCAATATCAGATTAGAGCCATAAAGAAGACTAGACATCTACCACCCCACTACCACTATCAGATTAGAGCCATTAGGGAGACTAGACATCAACCACCACAAAACCACTATCAGATTAGAGCCATAAAGAAGACTAGACATCTAGCACCCCACTACCACTATCAGATTAGAGCCATAAGGGAGACTAGACATCTACCAGCCCACTACCACTATCAGATTAGAGTTATAAAGGAGACTAGACATCTACCAGCCCACTACCACTATCAGATTATAGACATAAGGGAGACTAGACATCTAGCACCCCACTACCACTATCAGATTAGAGCCATAAGGGAGACTAGACATCTACCAGCCCACTACCACTATCAGATTAGAGCCATAAGGGAGACTAGACATCTAGCACCCCACTACCACTATCAGATTAGAGCCATAAGGGAGACTAGACATCTACCAGCCCACTACCACTATCAGATTAGAGGCATAAAGGAGACTAGACATCAACCACCACAAAACCACTATCAGATTAGAGCCATAAAGGAGACTAGACATCTACCAGCCCACTACCACTATCAGATTAGAGCCATTAGGGAGACTAGACATCTACCAGCCCACTACCACTATCAGATTAGAGTTATAAAGGAGACTAGACATCTACCAACCCACTACCACTATAAGATTAGAGCCACAAGGGAGACTAGACATCTACCAGCCCACTACAACTATCAGATTAGAGCCACAAGGGAGACTAGACATCTACCAACCCACAACCACTATCAGATTAGAGCCACAAGGGAGACTAGACATCTAGCACCCCACTACCACTATCAGATTAGAGCCATAAAGAAGACTAGACATCTACCAGCCCACTACCACTATCAGATTAGAGCCATAAGGGAGACTAGACATCTAGCACCCCACTACCACTATCAGATTAGAGCCATAAGGGAGACTAGACATCAACCACCACAAAACCACTATCATATTAGAGCCATAAAGAAGACTAGACATCTACCACCCCACTACCACTATCAGATTAGAGGTATAAAGGAGACTAGACATCTACCAACCCACTACCACTCTCAGATTAGAGCCACAAAGGACACTAGACATCTACCACATCTACCACTATCAGATTAGATCCATAAAGGACACTAGACATCAACCACCCCACTACCACTATCAGATTAGAGTTATAAAGGAGACTAGACATCTATCAGCCCACTACCACTATAAGATTAGAGCCACAAGGGAGACTAGACATCTACCAGCCCACTACAACTATCAGATTAGAGCCACAAGGGAGACTAGATATCTACGACCCCACTACCACCATCATATTAGAGCCAGAAAGGTGACTAGACATCTACCATATCTACCACTATCAGATTAGAGCCATAAAGGAGACTAGACATCAACCACCACAAAACCACTATCAGATTAGAGCCATAAAGGAGACTAGACATCTACCACCCCACTACCACTATCAGATTAGAGCCATTAGGGAGACTAGACATCTACCAGCCCACTACCACTATCAGATTAGAGCCATAAGGGAGACTAGACTTCTAGCACCCCACCACCACTATAAGATTAGAGTTATAAAGGAGACTATACATCTACCAACCCACAACCACTATCAGATTAGAGCCACAAGGGAGACTAGACATATACCATATCTACCACTATCAGATTAGAGCCATAAAGGAGACTAGACATCAACCACCACAAAACCAATATCAGATTAGAGCCATAAAGAAGACTAGACATCTAGCACCCCACTACCACTATCAGATTAGAGCCATAAGGGAGACTAGACATCTACCAGCCCACTACCACTATCAGATTAGAGTTATAAAGGAGACTACACATCTACCAGCCCACTACCACTATCAGATTAGAGCCATAAGGGAGACTAGACATCTAGCACCCCACTACCACTATCAGATTAGAGCCATAAGGGAGACTAGACATCTACCAGCCCACTATCACTATCAGATTAGAGCCATAAGGGAGACTAGACATCTAGCACCCCACTACCACTATCAGATTAGAGCCATAAGAGAGACTAAACATCTACCAGCCCACTACCACTATCAGATTAGAGGCATAAAGGAGACTAGACATCAACCACCACAAAACCAATATCAGATTAGAGCCATAAAGGAGACTAGACATCTAGCACCCCACTACCACTATCAGATTAGAGCCATTAGGGAGACTAGACATCAACCACCACAAAACCACTATCAGATTAGAGCCATAAAGAAGACTAGACATCTAGCACCCCACTACCACTATCAGATTAGAGCCATAAGGGAGACTAGACATCTACCAGCCCACTACCACTATCAGATTAGAGTTATAAAGGAGACTAGACATTTACCAGCCCACTACCACTATCAGATTAGAGACATAAGGGAGACTAGACATCTAGCACCCCACTACCACTATCAGATTAGAGCCATAAGGGAGACTAGACATCTACCAGCCCACTACCACTATCAGATTAGAGCCATAAGGGAGACTAGACATCTAGCACCCCACTACCACTATCAGATTAGAGCCATAAGGGAGACTAGACATCTACCAGCCCACTACCACTATCAGATTAGAGGCATAAAGGAGACTAGACATCAACCACCACAAAACCACTATCAGATTAGAGCCATAAAGGAGACTAGACATCTACCAGCCCACTACCACTATCAGATTAGAGCCATAAGGGAGACTAGACATCAACCACCACAAAACCACTATCAGATTAGAGCCATAAAGAAGACTAGACATCTAGCACCCCACTACCACTATCAGATTAGAGCCATAAGGGAGACTAGACATCTACCAGCCCACTACCACTATCAGATTAGAGTTATAAAGGAGACTAGACATCTACCAGCCCACTACCACTATCAGATTATAGACATAAGGGAGACTAGACATCTAGCACCCCACTACCACTATCAGATTAGAGCCATAAGGGAGACTAGACATCTACCAGCCCACTACCACTATCAGATTAGAGCCATAAGGGAGACTAGACATCTAGCACCCCACTACCACTATCAGATTAGAGCCATAAGGGAGACTAGACATCTACCAGCCCACTACCACTATCAGATTAGAGGCATAAAGGAGACTAGACATCAACCACCACAAAACCACTATCAGATTAGAGCCATAAAGGAGACTAGACATCTACCAGCCCACTACCACTATCAGATTAGAGCCATTAGGGAGACTAGACATCTACCAGCCCACTACCACTATCAGATTAGAGTTATAAAGGAGACTAGACATCTACCAACCCACTACCACTATAAGATTAGAGCCACAAGGGAGACTAGACATCTACCAGCCCACTACAACTATCAGATTAGAGCCACAAGGGAGACTAGACATCTACCAACCCACAACCACTATCAGATTAGAGCCACAAGGGAGACTAGACATCTAGCACCCCACTACCACTATCAGATTAGAGCCATAAAGAAGACTAGACATCTACCACCCCACTACCACTATCAGATTAGAGGTATAAAGGAGACTAGACATCTACCAACCCACTACCACTCTCAGATTAGAGCCACAAAGGACACTAGACATCTACCACATCTACCACTATCAGATTAGAGCCATAAGGGAGACTAGACATCAACCACCACAAAACCACTATCATATTAGAGCCATAAAGAAGACTAGACATCTACCACCCCACTACCACTATCAGATTAGAGGTATAAAGGAGACTAGACATCTACCAACCCACTACCACTCTCAGATTAGAGCCACAAAGGACACTAGACATCTACCACATCTACCACTATCAGATTAGATCCATAAAGGACACTAGACATCAACCACCCCACTACCACTATCAGATTAGAGTTATAAAGGAGTCTAGACATCTATCAGCCCACTACCACTATAAGATTAGAGCCACAAGGGAGACTAGACATCTACCAGCCCACTACAACTATCAGATTAGAGCCACAAGGGAGACTAGATATCTACGACCCCACTACCACCATCATATTAGAGCCAGAAAGGTGACTAGACATCTACCATATCTACCACTATCAGATTAGAGCCATAAAGGAGACTAGACATCAACCACCACAAAACCACTATCAGATTAGAGCCATAAAGGAGACTAGACATCTACCACCCCACTACCACTATCAGATTAGAGCCATTAGGGAGACTAGACATCTACCAGCCCACTACCACTATCAGATTAGAGCCATAAGGGAGACTAGACTTCTAGCACCCCACCACCACTATAAGATTAGAGTTATAAAGGAGACTATACATCTACCAACCCACAACCACTATCAGATTAGAGCCACAAGGGAGACTAGACATATACCATATCTACCACTATCAGATTAGAGCCATAAAGGAGACTAGACATCAACCACCACAAAACCAATATCAGATTAGAGCCATAAAGAAGACTAGACATCTAGCACCCCACTACCACTATCAGATTAGAGCCATAAGGGAGACTAGACATCTACCAGCCCACTACCACTATCAGATTAGAGTTATAAAGGAGACTACACATCTACCAGCCCACTACCACTATCAGATTAGAGCCATAAGGGAGACTAGACATCTAGCACCCCACTACCACTATCAGATTAGAGCCATAAGGGAGACTAGACATCTACCAGCCCACTATCACTATCAGATTAGAGCCATAAGGGAGACTAGACATCTAGCACCCCACTACCACTATCAGATTAGAGCCATAAGAGAGACTAAACATCTACCAGCCCACTACCACTATCAGATTAGAGGCATAAAGGAGACTAGACATCAACCACCACAAAACCAATATCAGATTAGAGCCATAAAGGAGACTAGACATCTAGCACCCCACTACCACTATCAGATTAGAGCCATTAGGGAGACTAGACATCAACCACCACAAAACCACTATCAGATTAGAGCCATAAAGAAGACTAGACATCTAGCACCCCACTACCACTATCAGATTAGAGCCATAAGGGAGACTAGACATCTACCAGCCCACTACCACTATCAGATTAGAGTTATAAAGGAGACTAGACATTTACCAGCCCACTACCACTATCAGATTAGAGACATAAGGGAGACTAGACATCTAGCACCCCACTACCACTATCAGATTAGAGCCATAAGGGAGACTAGACATCTACCAGCCCACTACCACTATCAGATTAGAGCCATAAGGGAGACTAGACATCTAGCACCCCACTACCACTATCAGATTAGAGCCATAAGGGAGACTAGACATCTACCAGCCCACTACCACTATCAGATTAGAGGCATAAAGGAGACTAGACATCAACCACCACAAAACCACTATCAGATTAGAGCCATAAAGGAGACTAGACATCTACCAGCCCTCTACCACTATCAGATTAGAGCCATTATGGAGACTAGACATCTACCAGCCCACTACCATTATCAGATTAGAGCCATAAGGGAGACTAGACATCTAGCACCCCACTACCACTATCAGATTAGTGACACAAGGGAGACTAGACATCTACCAGCCCACTACCACTATAAGATTAGAGCCACAAGGGAGACTAGACAACTACCAGCCCACTACCACTATCAGATTAGAGTCATACGGGAGACTAGATATCTACAACACCACTACCACCATCATATTAGAACCACAAAGGAGACTAGACATCTACCACATCTACCACTATCAGATTAGAGCCATAAAGGAGACTAGACATCAACCACCACAAAACCACTATCAGATTAGAGCCATAAAGGAGACTTGACATCTACCACCCCACTACCACTATCAGATTAGAGCCATTAGGGAGACTAGACATCTACCATCCCACTACCACTATCAGATTAGAGCCATAAGGGAGACTAGACTTCTAGCACCCCACTACCACTATAAGATTAGAGTTATAAAGGAGACTATACATCTACCAACCCACTACCACTATAAGATTAGAGCCATAAAGGAGACTAGACATCTACCAGCCCACTACAACTATCATATTAGAGCCACAAGGGAGACTAGACATCTACAAACCCACAACCACTATCAGATTAGAGCCACAAGGGAGACTAGACATATACCATATCTACCACTATCAGATTAGAGCCATAAAGAAGACTAGACATATACCACCCCACTACCACTATCAGATTAGAGCCATTAGGGAGACTAGACATCAACCACCACAAAACCACTATCAGATTAGAGCCATAAAGAAGACTAGACATCTAGCACCCCACTACCACTATCAGATTAGAGCCATAAGGGAGACTAGACATCTACCAGCCCACTACCACTATCAGATTAGAGTTATAAAGGAGACTAGACATCTACCAGCCCACTACCACTATCAGATTAGAGCCATAAGGGAGACTAGACATCTAGCACCCCACTACCACTATCAGATTAGAGCCATAAGGGAGACTAGACATCTACCAGCCCACTACCACTATCAGATTAGATGCATAAAGGAGAATAGACATCTACCAACCCACTACCACTATCAGATTAGAGCCACAAAGGAGACTAGACATCTACCACTATCCGATTAGAGCCATAAAGGAGACTAGACATCAACCACCCTGCTACCACTATCAGATTAGAGTTATAAAGGAGACTAGACATCTACCAACCCACTACCACTATAAGATTAGAGCCACAAGGGAGACTAGACATCTACCACATCTACCACTATCAGATTACAGCCATAAAGGAGACTAGACATCAACCACCACAATACCACTATCAGATTAGAGCCATAAAGAAGACTAGACATCTACCACCCCACTACCACTATCAGATTAGAGCCATTAGGGAGACTAGACATCTACCAGCCCACTACCACTATCAGATTAGAGCCATAAGGGAGACTAGACATCTAGCACCCCACTACCACTATCAGATTAGAGCCATAAGGGAGACTAGACATCTACCAGCCCACTACCACTATCAGATTAGAGCCATAAGGGAGACTAGACATCTAGCACCCCACTACCACTATCAGATTAGAGCCATAAGGGAGACTAGACATCTACCAGCCCACTACCACTATCAGATTAGAGGCATAAAGGAGACTAGACATCAACCACCACAAAACCACTATCAGATTAGAGCCATAAAGGAGACTAGACATCTACCACCCCACTACCACTATCAGATTAGAGCCATTAGGGAGACTAGACATCTACCAGCCCACTACCACTATCAGATTAGAGTTATAAAGGAGACTAGACATCTACCAACCCACTACCACTATAAGATTAGAGCCACAAGGGAGACTAGACATCTACCAGCCCACTACAACTATCAGATTAGAGCCACAAGGGAGACTAGACATCTACCAACCCACAACCACTATCAGATTAGAGCCACAAGGGAGACTAGACATCTAGCACCCCACTACCACTATCAGATTAGAGCCATAAAGAAGACTAGACATCTACCAGCCCACTACCACTATCAGATTAGAGCCATAAGGGAGACTAGACATCTAGCACCCCACTACCACTATCAGATTAGAGCCATAAGGGAGACTAGACATCAACCACCACAAAACCACTATCATATTAGAGCCATAAAGAAGACTAGACATCTACCACCCCACTACCACTCTCAGATTAGAGCCACAAAGGACACTAGACATCTACCACATCTACCACTATCAGATTAGATCCATAAAGGACACTAGACATCAACCACCCCACTACCACTATCAGATTAGAGTTATAAAGGAGACTAGACATCTATCAGCCCACTACCACTATAAGATTAGAGCCACAAGGGAGACTAGACATCTACCAGCCCACTACAACTATCAGATTAGAGCCACAAGGGAGACTAGATATCTACGACCCCACTACCACCATCATATTAGAGCCAGAAAGGTGACTAGACATCTACCATATCTACCACTATCAGATTAGAGCCATAAAGGAGACTAGACATCAACCACCACAAAACCACTATCAGATTAGAGCCATAAAGGAGACTAGACATCTACCACCCCACTACCACTATCAGATTAGAGCCATTAGGGAGACTAGACATCTACCAGCCCACTACCACTATCAGATTAGAGCCATAAGGGAGACTAGACTTCTAGCACCCCACTACCACTATAAGATTAGAGTTATAAAGGAGACTATACATCTACCAACCCACAACCACTATCAGATTAGAGCCACAAGGGAGACTAGACATATACCATATCTACCACTATCAGATTAGAGCCATAAAGGAGACTAGACATCAACCACCACAAACTACCACTATCAGATTAGAGCCATTAGGGAGACTAGACATCTACCAGCCCACTACCACTATCAGATTAGAGCCATAAGGGAGACTAGACTTCTAGCACCCCACTACCACTATAAGATTAGAGTTATAAAGGAGACTATACATCTACCAACCCACAACCACTATCAGATTAGAGCCACAAGGGAGACTAGACATATACCATATCTACCACTATCAGATTAGAGCCATAAAGGAGACTAGACATCAACCACCACAAAACCAATATCAGATTAGAGCCATAAAGAAGACTAGACATCTAGCACCCCACTACCACTATCAGATTAGAGCCATAAGGGAGACTAGACATCTACCAGCCCACTACCACTATCAGATTAGAGTTATAAAGGAGACTACACATCTACCAGCCCACTACCACTATCAGATTAGAGCCATAAGGGAGACTAGACATCTAGCACCCCACTACCACTATCAGATTAGAGCCATAAGGGAGACTAGACATCTACCAGCCCACTACCACTATCAGATTAGAGCCATAAGGGAGACTAGACATCTAGCACCCCACTACCACTATCAGATTAGAGCCATAAGAGAGACTAAACATCTACCAGCCCACTACCACTATCAGATTAGAGCCATTAGGGAGACTAGACATCAACCACCACAAAACCACTATCAGATTAGAGCCATAAAGAAGACTAGACATCTAGCACCCCACTACCACTATCAGATTAGAGCCATAAGGGAGACTAGACATCTACCAGCCCACTACCACTATCAGATTAGAGTTATAAAGGAGACTAGACATTTACCAGCCCACTACCACTATCAGATTAGAGACATAAGGGAGACTAGACATCTAGCACCCCACTACCACTATCAGATTAGAGCCATAAGGGAGACTAGACATCTACCAGCCCACTACCACTATCAGATTAGAGCCATAAGGGAGACTAGACATCTAGCACCCCACTACCACTATCAGATTAGAGCCATAAGGGAGACTAGACATCTACCAGCCCACTACCACTATCAGATTAGAGGCATAAAGGAGACTAGACATCAACCACCACAAAACCACTATCAGATTAGAGCCATAAAGGAGACTAGACATCTACCAGCCCACTACCACTATCAGATTAGAGCCATTAGGGAGACTAGACATCAACCACCACAAAACCACTATCAGATTAGAGCCATAAAGAAGACTAGACATCTAGCACCCCACTACCACTATCAGATTAGAGCCATAAGGGAGACTAGACATCTACCAGCCCACTACCACTATCAGATTAGAGTTATAAAGGAGACTAGACATCTACCAGCCCACTACCACTATCAGATTATAGACATAAGGGAGACTAGACATCTAGCACCCCACTACCACTATCAGATTAGAGCCATAAGGGAGACTAGACATCTACCAGCCCACTACCACTATCAGATTAGAGCCATAAGGGAGACTAGACATCTAGCACCCCACTACCACTATCAGATTAGAGCCATAAGGGAGACTAGACATCTACCAGCCCACTACCACTATCAGATTAGAGGCATAAAGGAGACTAGACATCAACCACCACAAAACCACTATCAGATTAGAGCCATAAAGGAGACTAGACATCTACCAGCCCACTACCACTATCAGATTAGAGCCATTAGGGAGACTAGACATCTACCACCCCACTACCACTATCAGATTAGAGTTATAAAGGAGACTAGACATCTACCAACCCACTACCACTATAAGATTAGAGCCACAAGGGAGACTAGACATCTACCAGCCCACTACAACTATCAGATTAGAGCCACAAGGGAGACTAGACATCTACCAACCCACAACCACTATCAGATTAGAGCCACAAGGGAGACTAGACATCTAGCACCCCACTACCACTATCAGATTAGAGCCATAAAGAAGACTAGACATCTACCAGCCCACTACCACTATCAGATTAGAGCCATAAGGGAGACTAGACATCTAGCACCCCACTACCACTATCAGATTAGAGCCATAAGGGAGACTAGACATCAACCACCACAAAACCACTATCATATTAGAGCCATAAAGAAGACTAGACATCTACCACCCCACTACCACTATCAGATTAGAGGTATAAAGGAGACTAGACATCTACCAACCCACTACCACTCTCAGATTAGAGCCACAAAGGACACTAGACATCTACCACATCTACCACTATCAGATTAGATCCATAAAGGACACTAGACATCAACCACCCCACTACCACTATCAGATTAGAGTTATAAAGGAGTCTAGACATCTATCAGCCCACTACCACTATAAGATTAGAGCCACAAGGGAGACTAGACATCTACCAGCCCACTACAACTATCAGATTAGAGCCACAAGGGAGACTAGATATCTACGACCCCACTACCACCATCATATTAGAGCCAGAAAGGTGACTAGACATCTACCATATCTACCACTATCAGATTAGAGCCATAAAGGAGACTAGACATCAACCACCACAAAACCACTATCAGATTAGAGCCATAAAGGAGACTAGACATCTACCACCCCACTACCACTATCAGATTAGAGCCATTAGGGAGACTAGACATCTACCAGCCCACTACCACTATCAGATTAGAGCCATAAGGGAGACTAGACTTCTAGCACCCCACCACCACTATAAGATTAGAGTTATAAAGGAGACTATACATCTACCAACCCACAACCACTATCAGATTAGAGCCACAAGGGAGACTAGACATATACCATATCTACCACTATCAGATTAGAGCCATAAAGGAGACTAGACATCAACCACCACAAAACCAATATCAGATTAGAGCCATAAAGAAGACTAGACATCTAGCACCCCACTACCACTATCAGATTAGAGCCATAAGGGAGACTAGACATCTACCAGCCCACTACCACTATCAGATTAGAGTTATAAAGGAGACTACACATCTACCAGCCCACTACCACTATCAGATTAGAGCCATAAGGGAGACTAGACATCTAGCACCCCACTACCACTATCAGATTAGAGCCATAAGGGAGACTAGACATCTACCAGCCCACTATCACTATCAGATTAGAGCCATAAGGGAGACTAGACATCTAGCACCCCACTACCACTATCAGATTAGAGCCATAAGAGAGACTAAACATCTACCAGCCCACTACCACTATCAGATTAGAGGCATAAAGGAGACTAGACATCAACCACCACAAAACCAATATCAGATTAGAGCCATAAAGGAGACTAGACATCTAGCACCCCACTACCACTATCAGATTAGAGCCATTAGGGAGACTAGACATCAACCACCACAAAACCACTATCAGATTAGAGCCATAAAGAAGACTAGACATCTAGCACCCCACTACCACTATCAGATTAGAGCCATAAGGGAGACTAGACATCTACCAGCCCACTACCACTATCAGATTAGAGTTATAAAGGAGACTAGACATTTACCAGCCCACTACCACTATCAGATTAGAGACATAAGGGAGACTAGACATCTAGCACCCCACTACCACTATCAGATTAGAGCCATAAGGGAGACTAGACATCTACCAGCCCACTACCACTATCAGATTAGAGCCACAAGGGAGACTAGACATCTAGCACCCCACTACCACTATCAGATTAGAGCCATAAGGGAGACTAGACATCTACCAGCCCACTACCACTATCAGATTAGAGGCATAAAGGAGACTAGACATCAACCACCACAAAACCACTATCAGATTAGAGCCATAAAGGAGACTAGACATCTACCAGCCCTCTACCACTATCAGATTAGAGCCATTAGGGAGACTAGACATCTACCAGCCCACTACCATTATCAGATTAGAGCCATAAGGGAGACTAGACATCTAGCACCCCACTACCACTATCAGATTAGTGACACAAGGGAGACTAGACATCTACCAGCCCACTACCACTATAAGATTAGAGCCACAAGGGAGACTAGACAACTACCAGCCCACTACCACTATCAGATTAGAGTCATACGGGAGACTAGATATCTACAACACCACTACCACCATCATATTAGAACCACAAAGGAGACTAGACATCTACCACATCTACCACTATCAGATTAGAGCCATAAAGGAGACTAGACATCAACCACCACAAAACCACTATCAGATTAGAGCCATAAAGGAGACTTGACATCTACCACCCCACTACCACTATCAGATTAGAGCCATTAGGGAGACTAGACATCTACCATCCCACTACCACTATCAGATTAGAGCCATAAGGGAGACTAGACTTCTAGCACCCCACTACCACTATAAGATTAGAGTTATAAAGGAGACTATACATCTACCAACCCACTACCACTATAAGATTAGAGCCATAAAGGAGACTAGACATCTACCAGCCCACTACAACTATCATATTAGAGCCACAAGGGAGACTAGACATCTACAAACCCACAACCACTATCAGATTAGAGCCACAAGGGAGACTAGACATATACCATATCTACCACTATCAGATTAGAGCCATAAAGAAGACTAGACATATACCACCCCACTACCACTATCAGATTAGAGCCATTAGGGAGACTAGACATCAACCACCACAAAACCACTATCAGATTAGAGCCATAAAGAAGACTAGACATCTAGCACCCCACTACCACTATCAGATTAGAGCCATAAGGGAGACTAGACATCTACCAGCCCACTACCACTATCAGATTAGAGTTATAAAGGAGACTAGACATCTACCAGCCCACTACCACTATCAGATTAGAGCCATAAGGGAGACTAGACATCTAGCACCCCACTACCACTATCAGATTAGAGCCATAAGGGAGACTAGACATCTACCAGCCCACTACCACTATCAGATTAGAGGCATAAAGGAGAATAGACATCTACCAACCCACTACCACTATCAGATTAGAGACACAAAGGAGACTAGACATCTACCACTATCCGATTAGAGCCATAAAGGAGACTAGACATCAACCACCCTGCTACCACTATCAGATTAGAGTTATAAAGGAGACTAGACATCTACCAACCCACTACCACTATAAGATTAGAGCCACAAGGGAGACTAGACATCTACCACATCTACCACTATCAGATTACAGCCATAAAGGAGACTAGACATCAACCACCACAATACCACTATCAGATTAGAGCCATAAAGAAGACTAGACATCTACCACCCCACTACCACTATCAGATTAGAGCCATTAGGGAGACTAGACATCTACCAGCCCACTACCACTATCAGATTAGAGCCATAAGGGAGACTAGACATCTAGCACCCCACTACCACTATCAGATTAGAGCCATAAGGGAGACTAGACATCTACCAGCCCACTACCACTATCAGATTAGAGCCATAAAGGAGACTAGACATCTACCAACCCACTACCACTCTCAGATTAGAGCCACAAAGGACACTAGACATCTACCACATCTACCACTATCAGATTAGAGCCATAAAGGAGACTAGACATCAACCACCCCACTACCACTATCCGATTAGAGTTATAAAGGAGACTAGACATCTACCAGCCCACTACCACTATAAGATTAGAGCCACAAGGGAGACTAGACATCTACCAGCCCACTACAACTATCAGATTAGAGCCACAAGGGAGACTAGATATCTACAAACCCACAACCACTATCAGATTAGAGCCACAAGGGAGACTAGACATATACCATATCTACCACTATCAGATTAGAGCCATAAAGGAGACTAGACATCAACCACCACAAAACCAATATCAGATTAGAGCCATAAAGAAGACTAGACATCTACCACCCCACTACCACTATCAGATTAGAGCCATTAGGGAGACTAGACATCAACCACCACAAAACCACTATCAGATTAGAGCCATAAAGAAGACTAGACATCTAGCACCCCACTACCACTATCAGATTAGAGCCATAAGGGAGACTAGACATCTACCAGCCCACTACCACTATCAGATTAGAGCCATAAAGGAGACTAGACATCTACCAACCCACTACCACTCTCAGATTAGAGCCACAAAGGACACTAGACATCTACCACATCTACCACTATCAGATTAGAGCCATAAAGGAGACTAGACATCAACCACCCCACTACCACTATCCGATTAGAGTTATAAAGGAGACTAGACATCTACCAGCCCACTACCACTATAAGATTAGAGCCACAAGGGAGACTAGACATCTACCAGCCCACTACAACTATCAGATTAGAGCCACAAGGGAGACTAGATATCTACAAACCCACAACCACTATCAGATTAGAGCCACAAGGGAGACTAGACATATACCATATCTACCACTATCAGATTAGAGCCATAAAGGAGACTAGACATCAACCACCACAAAACCAATATCAGATTAGAGCCATAAAGAAGACTAGACATCTACCACCCCACTACCACTATCAGATTAGAGCCATTAGGGAGACTAGACATCAACCACCACAAAACCACTATCAGATTAGAGCCATAAAGAAGACTAGACATCTAGCACCCCACTACCACTATCAGATTAGAGCCATAAGGGAGACTAGACATCTACCAGCCCAGTACCACTATCAGATTAGAATTATAAAGGAGACTAGACATCTACCAGCCCACTACCACTATCATATTAGAGACATAAGGGAGACTAGACATCTAGCACCCCACTACCACTATCAGATTAGAGCCATAAGGGAGACTAGACATCTACCAGCCCACTACCACTATCAGATTAGAGCCATAAGGGAGACAAGACATCTAGCACCCCACTACCACTATCAGATTAGAGCCATAAGGGAGACTAGACATCTACCAGCCCACTACCACTATCAGATTAGAGGCATAAAGGAGACTAGACATCAACCACCACAAAACCACTATCAGATTAGAGCCATAAAGGAGACTAGACATCTACCAGCCCACTACCACTATCAGATTAGAGCCATTAGGGAGACTAGACATCTACCAGCCCACTACCATTATCAGATTAGAGCCATAAGGGAGACTAGACATCTAGCACCCCACTACCACTATCAGATTAGAGTTATAAAGGAGACTAGACATGTACCAACCCACTACCACTATAAGATTAGAGCCACAAGGGAGACTAGACATCTACCAGCCCACTACAACTATCAGATTAGAGCCACAAGGGAGACTAGAAATCTACCAACCCACTACCACTATCAGATTAGAGCCATAAGGGAGACTAGACATCTAGCACCCCACTACCACTATCAGATTAGAGCCATAAAGAAGACTAGACATCTACCAGCCCACTACCACTATCAGATTAGAGCCATAAGGGAGACTAGACATCTAGCACCCCACTACCACTATCAGATTAGAGCCATAAGGGAGACTAGACATCAACCACCACAAAACCACTATCATATTAGAGCCATAAAGAAGACTAGACATCTAGCACCCCACTACCACTATCAGATTAGAGCCATAAGGGAGACTAGACATCTACCAGCCCACTACCACTATCAGATTAGAGTTATAAAGGAGACTAGACATCTACCAGCCCACTACCACTATCAGATTAGAGCCATAAGGGAGACTAGACATCTAGCACCCCACTACCACTATCAGATTAGAGCCATAAGGGAGACTAGACATCTACCAGCCCACTACCACTATCAGATTAGAGGCATAAAGGAGAATAGACATCTACCAACCCACTACCACTATCAGATTAGAGCCACAAAGGAGACTAGACATCTACCACTATCCGATTAGAGCCATAAAGGAGACTAGACATCAACCACCCTGCTACCACTATCAGATTAGAGTTATAAAGGAGACTAGACATCTACCAACCCACTACCACTATAAGATTAGAGCCACAAGGGAGACTAGACATCTACCACATCTACCACTATCAGATTACAGCCATAAAGGAGACTAGACATCAACCACCACAATACCACTATCAGATTAGAGCCATAAAGAAGACTAGACATCTACCACCCCACTACCACTATCAGATTAGAGCCATTAGGGAGACTAGACATCTACCAGCCCACTACCACTATCAGATTAGAGCCATAAGGGAGACTAGACATCTAGCACCCCACTACCACTATCAGATTAGAGCCATAAGGGAGACTAGACATCTACCAGCCCACTACCACTATCAGATTAGAGCCATAAAGGA
Organism: Salvelinus alpinus; assembly: GCF_045679555.1. Classification (NCBI taxonomy): domain Eukaryota; kingdom Metazoa; phylum Chordata; class Actinopteri; order Salmoniformes; family Salmonidae; genus Salvelinus; species Salvelinus alpinus. The sequence continues at coordinate 52,065 of NW_027256054.1, forward strand.
GACTAGACATCTACCAACCCACTACCACTCTCAGATTAGAGCCACAAAGGACACTAGACATCTACCACATCTACCACTATCAGATTAGAGCCATAAAGGAGACTAGACATCAACCACCCTGCTACCACTATCAGATTAGAGTTATAAAGGAGACTAGACATCTACCAACCCACTACCACTATAAGATTAGAGCCACAAGGGAGACTAGACATCTACCACATCTACCACTATCAGATTACAGCCATAAAGGAGACTAGACATCAACCACCACAATACCACTATCAGATTAGAGCCATAAAGAAGACTAGACATCTACCACCCCACTACCACTATCAGATTAGAGCCATTAGGGAGACTAGACATCTACCAGCCCACTACCACTATCAGATTAGAGCCATAAGGGAGACTAGACATCTAGCACCCCACTACCACTATCAGATTAGAGCCATAAGGGAGACTAGACATCTACCAGCCCACTACCACTATCAGATTAGAGCCATAAAGGAGACTAGACATCTACCAACCCACTACCACTCTCAGATTAGAGCCACAAAGGACACTAGACATCTACCACATCTACCACTATCAGATTAGAGCCATAAAGGAGACTAGACATCAACCACCCCACTACCACTATCCGATTAGAGTTATAAAGGAGACTAGACATCTACCAGCCCACTACCACTATAAGATTAGAGCCACAAGGGAGACTAGACATCTACCAGCCCACTACAACTATCAGATTAGAGCCACAAGGGAGACTAGATATCTACAAACCCACAACCACTATCAGATTAGAGCCACAAGGGAGACTAGACATATACCATATCTACCACTATCAGATTAGAGCCATAAAGGAGACTAGACATCAACCACCACAAAACCAATATCAGATTAGAGCCATAAAGAAGACTAGACATCTACCACCCCACTACCACTATCAGATTAGAGCCATTAGGGAGACTAGACATCAACCACCACAAAACCACTATCAGATTAGAGCCAAAAAGAAGACTAGACATCTAGCACCCCACTACCACTATCAGATTAGAGCCATAAGGGAGACTAGACATCTACCAGCCCACTACCACTATCAGATTAGAATTATAAAGGAGACTAGACATCTACCAGCCCACTACCACTATCAGATTAGAGACATAAGGGAGACTAGACATCTAGCACCCCACTACCACTATCAGATTAGAGCCATAAGGGAGACTAGACATCTACCAGCCCACTACCACTATCAGATTAGAGCCATAAGGGAGACAAGACATCTAGCACCCCACTACCACTATCAGATTAGAGCCATAAGGGAGACTAGACATCTACCAGCCCACTACCACTATCAGATTAGAGGCATAAAGGAGACTAGACATCAACCACCACAAAACCACTATCAGATTAGAGCCATAAAGGAGACTAGACATCTACCAGCCCACTACCACTATCAGCTTAGAGCCATTAGGGAGACTAGACATCTACCAGCCCACTACCATTATCAGATTAGAGCCATAAGGGAGACTAGACATCTAGCACCCCACTACCACTATCAGATTAGAGTTATAAAGGAGACTAGACATGTACCAACCCACTACCACTATAAGATTAGAGCCACAAGGGAGACTAGACATCTACCAGCCCACTACAACTATCAGATTAGAGCCACAAGGGAGACTAGACATCTACCAACCCACAACCACTATCAGATTAGAGCCACAAGGGAGACTAGACATCTACCAGCTCACTACAACTATCAGATTAGAGCCACAAGGGAGACTAGAAATCTACCAACCCACTACCACTATCAGATTAGAGCCATAAGGGAGACTAGACATCTAGCACCCCACTACCACTATCAGATTAGAGCCATAAAGAAGACTAGACATCTACCAGCCCACTACCACTATCAGATTAGAGCCATAAGGGAGACTAGACATCTAGCACCCCACTACCACTATCAGATTAGAGCCATAAGGGAGACTAGACATCAACCACCACAAAACCACTATCATATTAGAGCCATAAAGAAGACTAGACATCTAGCACCCCACTACCACTATCAGATTAGAGCCATAAGGGAGACTAGACATCTACCAGCCCACTACCACTATCAGATTAGAGTTATAAAGGAGACTAGACATCTACCAGCCCACTACCACTATCAGATTAGAGCCATAAGGGAGACTAGACATCTAGCACCCCACTACCACTATCAGATTAGAGCCATAAGGGAGACTAGACATCTACCAGCCCACTACCACTATCAGATTAGAGGCATAAAGGAGAATAGACATCTACCAACCCACTACCACTATCAGATTAGAGCCACAAAGGAGACTAGACATCTACCACTATCCGATTAGAGCCATAAAGGAGACTAGACATCAACCACCCTGCTACCACTATCAGATTAGAGTTATAAAGGAGACTAGACATCTACCAACCCACTACCACTATAAGATTAGAGCCACAAGGGAGACTAGACATCTACCACATCTACCACTATCAGATTACAGCCATAAAGGAGACTAGACATCAACCACCACAATACCACTATCAGATTAGAGCCATAAAGAAGACTAGACATCTACCACCCCACTACCACTATCAGATTAGAGCCATTAGGGAGACTAGACATCTACCAGCCCACTACCACTATCAGATTAGAGCCATAAGGGAGACTAGACATCTAGCACCCCACTACCACTATCAGATTAGAGCCATAAGGGAGACTAGACATCTACCAGCCCACTACCACTATCAGATTAGAGCCATAAAGGAGACTAGACATCTACCAACCCACTACCACTCTCAGATTAGAGCCACAAAGGACACTAGACATCTACCACATCTACCACTATCAGATTAGAGCCATAAAGGAGACTAGACATCAACCACCCCACTACCACTATCCGATTAGAGTTATAAAGGAGACTAGACATCTACCAGCCCACTACCACTATAAGATTAGAGCCACAAGGGAGACTAGACATCTACCAGCCCACTACAACTATCAGATTAGAGCCACAAGGGAGACTAGATATCTACAAACCCACAACCACTATCAGATTAGAGCCACAAGGGAGACTAGACATATACCATATCTACCACTATCAGATTAGAGCCATAAAGGAGACTAGACATCAACCACCACAAAACCAATATCAGATTAGAGCCATAAAGAAGACTAGACATCTACCACCCCACTACCACTATCAGATTAGAGCCATTAGGGAGACTAGACATCAACCACCACAAAACCACTATCAGATTAGAGCCATAAAGAAGACTAGACATCTAGCACCCCACTACCACTATCAGATTAGAGCCATAAGGGAGACTAGACATCTACCAGCCCACTACCACTATCAGATTAGAATTATAAAGGAGACTAGACATCTACCAGCCCACTACCACTATCAGATTAGAGACATAAGGGAGACTAGACATCTAGCACCCCACTACCACTATCAGATTAGAGCCATAAGGGAGACTAGACATCTACCAGCCCACTACCACTATCAGATTAGAGCCATAAGGGAGACAAGACATCTAGCACACCACTACCACTATCAGATTAGAGCCATAAGGGAGACTAGACATCTACCAGCCCACTACCACTATCAGATTAGAGGCATAAAGGAGACTAGACATCAACCACCACAAAACCACTATCAGATTAGAGCCATAAAGGAGACTAGACATCTACCAGCCCACTACCACTATCAGATTAGAGCCATTAGGGAGACTAGACATCTACCAGCCCACTACCATTATCAGATTAGAGCCATAAGGGAGACTAGACATCTAGCACCCCACTACCACTATCAGATTAGAGTTATAAAGGAGACTAGACATGTACCAACCCACTACCACTATAAGATTAGAGCCACAAGGGAGACTAGACATCTACCAGCCCACTACAACTATCAGATTAGAGCCACAAGGGAGACTAGACATCTACCAACCCACAACCACTCTCAGATTAGAGCCACAAAGGACACTAGACATCTACCACATCTACCACTATCAGATTAGAGCCATAAAGGAGACTAGACATCAACCACCCCACTACCACTATCCGATTAGAGTTATAAAGGAGACTAGACATCTACCAGCCCACTACCACTATAAGATTAGAGCCACAAGGGAGACTAGACATCTACCAGCCCACTACAACTATCAGATTAGAGCCACAAGGGAGACTAGATATCTACAAACCCACAACCACTATCAGATTAGAGCCACAAGGGAGACTAGACATATACCATATCTACCACTATCAGATTAGAGCCATAAAGGAGACTAGACATCAACCACCACAAAACCAATATCAGATTAGAGCCATAAAGAAGACTAGACATCTACCACCCCACTACCACTATCAGATTAGAGCCATTAGGGAGACTAGACATCAACCACCACAAAACCACTATCAGATTAGAGCCATAAAGAAGACTAGACATCTAGCACCCCACTACCACTATCAGATTAGAGCCATAAGGGAGACTAGACATCTACCAGCCCACTACCACTATCAGATTAGAATTATAAAGGAGACTAGACATCTACCAGCCCACTACCACTATCAGATTAGAGACATAAGGGAGACTAGACATCTAGCACCCCACTACCACTATCAGATTAGAGCCATAAGGGAGACTAGACATCTACCAGCCCACTACCACTATCAGATTAGAGCCATAAGGGAGACAAGACATCTAGCACCCCACTACCACTATCAGATTAGAGCCATAAGGGAGACTAGACATCTACCAGCCCACTACCACTATCAGATTAGAGGCATAAAGGAGACTAGACATCAACCACCACAAAACCACTATCAGATTAGAGCCATAAAGGAGACTAGACATCTACCAGCCCACTACCACTATCAGATTAGAGCCATTAGGGAGACTAGACATCTACCAGCCCACTACCATTATCAGATTAGAGCCATAAGGGAGACTAGACATCTAGCACCCCACTACCACTATCAGATTAGAGTTATAAAGGAGACTAGACATGTACCAACCCACTACCACTATAAGATTAGAGCCACAAGGGAGACTAGACATCTACCAGCCCACTACAACTATCAGATTAGAGCCACAAGGGAGACTAGACATCTACCAACCCACAACCACTATCAGATTAGAGCCACAAGGGAGACTAGACATCTACCAGCTCACTACAACTATCAGATTAGAGCCACAAGGGAGACTAGAAATCTACCAACCCACTACCACTATCAGATTAGAGCCATAAGGGAGACTAGACATCTAGCACCCCACTACCACTATCAGATTAGAGCCATAAAGAAGACTAGACATCTACCAGCCCACTACCACTATCAGATTAGAGCCATAAGGGAGACTAGACATCTAGCACCCCACTACCACTATCAGATTAGAGCCATAAGGGAGACTAGACATCAACCACCACAAAACCACTATCATATTAGAGCCATAAAGAAGACTAGACATCTACCACCCCACTACCACTATCAGATTAGAGGTATAAAGGAGACTAGACATCTACCAACCCACTACCACTCTCAGATTAGAGCCACAAAGGACACTAGACATCTACCACATCTACCACTATCAGATTAGATCCATAAAGGAGACTAGACATCAACCACCCCACTACCACAATCAGATTAGAGTTATAAAGGAGACTAGACATCTACCAGCCCACTACCACTATAAGATTAGAGCCACAAGGGAGACTAGACAACTACCAGCTCACTACAACTATCAGATTAGAGGCATAAAGGAGACTAGACATCTACCAGCCCACTACCACTATCAGATTAGAGTCATACGGGATACTAGATATCTACAACCCCACTACCACCATCATATTAGAACCACAAAGGAGACTAGACAACTACCACTATCAGATTAGAGCCATAAAGGAGACTAGACATCTACCAACCCACTACCACTCTCAGATTAGAGCCACAAAGGACACTAGACATCTACCACATCTACCACTATCAGATTAGAGCCATAAAAGAGACTAGACATCAACCACCCCACTACCACTATCCGATTATAGTTATAAAGGAGACTAGACATCTACCAGCCCACTACAACTATCAGATTAGAGCCTCAAGGGAGACTAGATATCTACGAACCCACTACCACCATCATATTAGAGCCAGAAAGGAGACTAGACATCTACCATATCTACCACTATCAGATTAGAGCCATAAAGGAGACTAGACATCAACCACCTCAAAACCACTATCAGATTAGAGCCATAAAGGAGACTAGACATCTACCACCCCACTACTACTATCAGATTAGAGCCATTAGGGAGACTAGACATCTACCAGCCCACTACCACTATCAGATTAGAGCCATAAGGGAGACTAGACTTCTAGCACCCCACTACCACTATAAGATTAGAGTTATAAAGGAGACTATACATCTACCAACCCACTACCACTATAAGATTAGAGCCATAAAGGAGACTAGACATCTACCAGCCCACTACAACTATCATATTAGATCCACAAGGGAGACTAGACATCTACAAACCCACAACCACTATCAGATTAGAGCCACAAGGGAAACTAGACATATACCATATCTACCACTATCAGATTAGAGCCATAAAGGAGACTAGACATCAACCACCACAAAACCAATATCAGATTAGAGCCATAAGGGAGACTAGACATCTACCAGCCCACTACCACTATCAGATTAGAGCCATAAGGGAGACTAGACATCTAGCACCCCACTACCACTATCAGATTAGAGCCATAAGGGAGACTAGACATCTACCAGCCCACTACCACTATCAGATTAGAGGCATAAAGGAGACTAGACATCAACCACCACAAAACCAATATCAGATTAGAGCCATAAAGGAGACTAGACATCTACCACCCCACTACCACTATCAGATTAGAGCCATTAGGGAGACTAGACATCAACCACCACAAAACCACTATCAGATTAGAGCCATAAAGAAGACTAGACATCTAGCACCCCACTACCACTATCAGATTAGAGCCATAAGGGAGACTAGACATCTACCAGCCCACTACCACTATCAGATTAGAGTTATAAAGGAGACTAGACATCTACCAGCCCACTACCACTATCAGATTAGAGACATAAGGGAGACTAGACATCTAGCACCCCACTACCACTATCAGATTAGAGCCATAAGGGAGACTAGACATCTACCAGCCAACTACCACTATCAGATTAGAGCCATAAGGGAGACTAGACATCTAGCACCCCACTACCACTATCAGATTAGAGCCATAAGGGAGACTAGACATCTACCAGCCCACTACCACTATCAGATTAGAGTTATAAAGGAGACTAGACATCTACCAGCCCACTACCACTATCAGATTAGAGACATAAGGGAGACTAGACATCTAGCACCCCACTACCACTATCAGATTAGAGCCATAAGGGAGACTAGACATCTACCAGCCCACTACCACTATCAGATTAGAGCCATAAGGGAGACTAGACATCTACCAGCCCACTACAACTATCAGATTAGAGCCACAAGGGAGACTAGATATCTACGACCCCACTACCACCATCATATTAGAGCCAGAAAGGAGACTAGACATCTACCATATCTACCACTATCAGATTAGAGCCATAAAGGAGACTAGACATCAACCACCACAAAACCACTATCAGATTAGAGCCATAAGGGAGACTAGACATCTACCAGCCCACTACCACTATCAGATTAGAGCCATAAGGGAGACTAGACATCTAGCACCCCACTACCACTATCAGATTAGAGCCATAAGGGAGACTAGACATCTACCAGCCCACTACCACTATCAGATTAGAGCCATAAGGGAGACAAGACATCTAGCACCCCACTACCACTATCAGATTAGAGCCATAAGGGAGACTAGACATCTACCAGCCCACTACCACTATCAGATTAGAGGCATAAAGGAGACTAGACATCAACCACCACAAAACCACTATCAGATTAGAGCCATAAAGGAGACTAGACATCTACCAGCCCACTACCACTATCAGATTAGAGCCATAAGGGAGACTAGACATCTAGCACCCCACTACCACTATCAGATTAGAGCCATAAGGGAGACTAGACATCTAGCACCCCACTACCACTATCAGATTAGAGTTATAAAGGAGACTAGACATCTACCAACCCACTACCACTATAAGATTAGAGCCACAAGGGAGACTAGACATCTACCAGCCCACTACAACTATCAGATTAGAGCCACAAGGGAGACTAGACATCTACCAACCCACAACCACTATCAGATTAGAGCCACAAGGGAGACTAGACATCTACCAGCTCACTACAACTATCAGATTAGAGCCACAAGGGAGACTAGAAATCTACCAACCCACTACCACTATCAGATTAGAGCCATAAGGGAGACTAGACATCTAGCACCCCACTACCACTATCAGATTAGAGCCATAAAGAAGACTAGACATCTACCAGCCCACTACCACTATCAGATTAGAGCCATAAGGGAGACTAGACATCTAGCACCCCACTACCACTATCAGATTAGAGCCATAAGGGAGACTAGACATCAACCACCACAAAACCACTATCATATTAGAGCCATAAAGAAGACTAGACATCTACCACCCCACTACCACTATCAGATTAGAGGTATAAAGGAGACTAGACATCTACCAACCCACTACCACTCTCAGATTAGAGCCACAAAGGACACTAGACATCTACCACATCTACCACTATCAGATTAGATCCATAAAGGAGACTAGACATCAACCACCCCACTACCACAATCAGATTAGAGTTATAAAGGAGACTAGACATCTACCAGCCCACTACCACTATAACATTAGAGCCACAAGGGAGACTAGACAACTACCAGCTCACTACAACTATCAGATTAGAGGCATAAAGGAGACTAGACATCTACCAGCCCACTACCACTATCAGATTAGAGTCATACGGGATACTAGATATCTACAACCCCACTACCACCATCATATTAGAACCACAAAGGAGACTAGACATCTACCACTATCAGATTAGAGCCATAAAGGAGACTAGACATCTACCAACCCACTACCACTCTCAGATTAGAGCCACAAAGGACACTAGACATCTACCACATCTACCACTATCAGATTAGAGCCATAAAAGAGACTAGACATCAACCACCCCACTACCACTATCCGATTAGAGTTATAAAGGAGACTAGACATCTACCAGCCCACTACCACTATAAGATTAGAGCCACAAGGGAGACTAGACATCTACCAGCCCACTACAACTATCAGATTAGAGCCACAAGGGAGACTAGATATCTACGACCCCACTACCACCATCATATTAGAGCCAGAAAGGAGACTAGACATCTACCATATCTACCACTATCAGATTAGAGCCATAAAGGAGACTAGACATCAACCACCACAAAACCATTATCAGATTAGAGCCATAAAGGAGACTAGACATCTACCACCCCACTACTACTATCAGATTAGAGCCATTAGGGAGACTAGACATCTACCAGCCCACTACCACTATCAGATTAGAGCCATAAGGGAGACTAGACTTCTAGCACCCCACTACCACTATAAGATTAGAGTTATAAAGGAGACTAGACATCTACCAGCCCACTACAACTATCATATTAGATCCACAAGGGAGACTAGACATCTACAAACCCACAACCACTATCAGATTAGAGCCACAAGGGAGACTAGACATATACCATATCTACCACTATCAGATTAGAGCCATAAAGGAGACTAGACATCAACCACCACAAAACCACTATCAGATTAGAGCCATAAAGAAGACTAGACATCTACCACCCCACTACCACTATCAGATTAGAGCCATTAGGGAGACTAGACATCAACCACCACAAAACCACTATCAGATTAGAGCCATAAGGGAGACTAGACATCTACCAGCCCACTACCACTATCAGATTAGAGTTATAAAGGAGACTAGACATCTACCAGCCCACTACCACTATCAGATTAGAGACATAAGGGAGACTAGACATCTAGCACCCCACTACCACTATCAGATTAGAGCCATAAGGGAGACTAGACATCTACCAGCCCACTACCACTATCAGATTAGAGCCATAAGGGAGACTAGACATCTACCAGCCCACTACAACTATCAGATTAGAGCCACAAGGGAGACTAGATATCTACGACCCCACTACCACCATCATATTAGAGCCAGAAAGGAGACTAGACATCTACCATATCTACCACTATCAGATTAGAGCCATAAAGGAGACTAGACATCAACCACCACAAAACCACTATCAGATTAGAGCCATAAGGGAGACTAGACATCTACCAGCCCACTACCACTATCAGATTAGAGCCATAAGGGAGACTAGACATCTACCAGCCCACTACCACTATCAGATTAGAGTTATAAAGGAGACTAGACATCTACCAGCCCACTACCACTATCAGATTAGAGACATAAGGGAGACTAGACATCTAGCACCCCACTACCACTATCAGATTAGAGCCATAAGGGAGACTAGACATCTACCAGCCCACTACCACTATCAGATTAGAGCCATAAGGGAGACTAGACATCTACCAGCCCACTACAACTATCAGATTAGAGCCACAAGGGAGACTAGATATCTACGACCCCACTACCACCATCATATTAGAGCCAGAAAGGAGACTAGACATCTACCATATCTACCACTATCAGATTAGAGCCATAAAGGAGACTAGACATCAACCACCACAAAACCACTATCAGATTAGAGCCATAAGGGAGACTAGACATCTACCAGCCCACTACCACTATCAGATTAGAGCCATAAGGGAGACTAGACATCTACCAGCCCACTACCACTATCAGATTAGAGACATAAGGGAGACTAGACATCTAGCACCCCACTACCACTATCAGATTAGAGCCATAAGGGAGACTAGACATCTACCAGCCCACTACCACTATCAGATTAGAGCCATAAGGGAGACAAGACATCTAGCACCCCACTACCACTATCAGATTAGAGCCATAAGGGAGACTAGACATCTACCAGCCCACTACCACTATCAGATTAGAGGCATAAAGGAGACTAGACATCAACCACCACAAAACCACTATCAGATTAGAGCCATAAAGGAGACTAGACATCTACCAGCCCACTACCACTATCAGATTAGAGCCATAAGGGAGACTAGACATCTAGCACCCCACTACCACTATCAGATTAGAGCCATAAGGGAGACTAGACATCTAGCACCCCACTACCACTATCAGATTAGAGTTATAAAGGAGACTAGACATCTACCAACCCACTACTACTATCAGATTAGAGCCATTAGGGAGACTAGACATCTACCAGCCCACTACCACTATCAGATTAGAGCCATAAGGGAGACTAGACTTCTAGCACCCCACTACCACTATAAGATTAGAGTTATAAAGGAGACTAGACATCTACCAGCCCACTACAACTATCATATTAGATCCACAAGGGAGACTAGACATCTACAAACCCACAACCACTATCAGATTAGAGCCACAAGGGAGACTAGACATATACCATATCTACAACTATCAGATTAGAGCCATAAAGGAGACTAGACATCAACCACCACAAAACCAATATCAGATTAGAGCCATAAAGAAGACTAGACATCTACCACCCCACTACCACTATCAGATTAGAGCCATTAGGGAGACTAGACATCAACCACCACAAAACCACTATCAGATTAGAGCCATAAGGGAGACTAGACATCTACCAGCCCACTACCACTATCAGATTAGAGTTATAAAGGAGACTAGACATCTACCAGCCCACTACCACTATCAGATTAGAGACATAAGGGAGACTAGACATCTAGCACCCCACTACCACTATCAGATTAGAGCCATAAGGGAGACTAGACATCTACCAGCCCACTACCACTATCAGATTAGAGCCATAAGGGAGACTAGACATCTACCAGCCCACTACAACTATCAGATTAGAGCCACAAGGGAGACTAGATATCTACGACCCCACTACCACCATCATATTAGAGCCAGAAAGGAGACTAGACATCTACCATATCTACCACTATCAGATTAGAGCCATAAAGGAGACTAGACATCAACCACCTCAAAACCACTATCAGATTAGAGCCATAAGGGAGACTAGACATCTACCAGCCCACTACCACTATCAGATTAGAGCCATAAGGGAGACTAGACATCTACCAGCCCACTACCACTATCAGATTAGAGTTATAAAGGAGACTAGACATCTACCAGCCCACTACCACTATCAGATTAGAGACATAAGGGAGACTAGACATCTAGCACCCCACTACCACTATCAGATTAGAGCCATAAGGGAGACTAGACATCTACCAGCCCACTACCACTATCAGATTAGAGCCATAAGGGAGACAAGACATCTAGCACCCCACTACCACTATCAGATTAGAGCCATAAGGGAGACTAGACATCTACCAGCCCACTACCACTATCAGATTAGAGGCATAAAGGAGACTAGACATCAACCACCACAAAACCACTATCAGATTAGAGCCATAAAGGAGACTAGACATCTACCAGCCCACTACCACTATCAGATTAGAGCCATAAGGGAGACTAGACATCTAGCACCCCACTACCACTATCAGATTAGAGCCATAAGGGAGACTAGACATCTAGCACCCCACTACCACTATCAGATTAGAGTTATAAAGGAGACTAGACATCTACCAACCCACTACCACTATAAGATTAGAGCCACAAGGGAGACTAGACATCTACCAGCCCACTACAACTATCAGATTAGAGCCACAAGGGAGACTAGACATCTACCAACCCACAACCACTATCAGATTAGAGCCACAAGGGAGACTAGAAATCTACCAACCCACTACCACTATCAGATTAGAGCCATAAGGGAGACTAGACATCTAGCACCCCACTACCACTATCAGATTAGAGCCATAAAGAAGACTAGACATCTACCAGCCCACTACCACTATCAGATTAGAGCCATAAGGGAGACTAGACATCAACCACCACAAAACCACTATCATATTAGAGCCATAAAGAAGACTAGACATCTACCACCCCACTACCACTATCAGATTAGAGGTATAAAGGAGACTAGACATCTACCAACCCACTACCACTCTCAGATTAGAGCCACAAAGGACACTAGACATCTACCACATCTACCACTATCAGATTAGATCCATAAAGGAGACTAGACATCAACCACCCCACTACCACAATCAGATTAGAGTTATAAAGGAGACTAGACATCTACCAGCCCACTACCACTATAACATTAGAGCCACAAGGGAGACTAGACAACTACCAGCTCACTACAACTATCAGATTAGAGGCATAAAGGAGACTAGACATCTACCAGCCCACTACCACTATCAGATTAGAGTCATACGGGATACTAGATATCTACAACCCCACTACCACCATCATATTAGAACCACAAAGGAGACTAGACATCTACCACTATCAGATTAGAGCCATAAAGGAGACTAGACATCTACCAACCCACTACCACTCTCAGATTAGAGCCACAAAGGACACTAGACATCTACCACATCTACCACTATCAGATTAGAGCCATAAGGGAGACTAGACATCTACCAGCCCACTACCACTATCAGATTAGAGCCATAAGGGAGACTAGACATCTACCAGCCCACTACAACTATCAGATTAGAGCCACAAGGGAGACTAGATATCTACGACCCCACTACCACCATCATATTAGAGCCAGAAAGGAGACTAGACATCTACCATATCTACCACTATCAGATTAGAGCCATAAAGGAGACTAGACATCAACCACCACAAAACCACTATCAGATTAGAGCCATAAGGGAGACTAGACATCTACCAGCCCACTACCACTATCAGATTAGAGCCATAAGGGAGACTAGACATCTACCAGCCCACTACCACTATCAGATTAGAGTTATAAAGGAGACTAGACATCTACCAGCCCACTACCACTATCAGATTAGAGACATAAGGGAGACTAGACATCTAGCACCCCACTACCACTATCAGATTAGAGCCATAAGGGAGACTAGACATCTACCAGCCCACTACCACTATCAGATTAGAGCCATAAGGGAGACAAGACATCTAGCACCCCACTACCACTATCAGATTAGAGCCATAAGGGAGACTAGACATCTACCAGCCCACTACCACTATCAGATTAGAGGCATAAAGGAGACTAGACATCAACCACCACAAAACCACTATCAGATTAGAGCCATAAAGGAGACTAGACATCTACCAGCCCACTACCACTATCAGATTAGAGCCATAAGGGAGACTAGACATCTAGCACCCCACTACCACTATCAGATTAGAGCCATAAGGGAGACTAGACATCTAGCACCCCACTACCACTATCAGATTAGAGTTATAAAGGAGACTAGACATCTACCAACCCACTACCACTATAAGATTAGAGCCACAAGGGAGACTAGACATCTACCAGCCCACTACAACTATCAGATTAGAGCCACAAGGGAGACTAGACATCTACCAACCCACAACCACTATCAGATTAGAGCCACAAGGGAGACTAGAAATCTACCAACCCACTACCACTATCAGATTAGAGCCATAAGGGAGACTAGACATCTAGCACCCCACTACCACTATCAGATTAGAGCCATAAAGAAGACTAGACATCTACCAGCCCACTACCACTATCAGATTAGAGCCATAAGGGAGACTAGACATCTAGCACCCCACTACCACTATCAGATTAGAGCCATAAGGGAGACTAGACATCAACCACCACAAAACCACTATCATATTAGAGCCATAAAGAAGACTAGACATCTACCACCCCACTACCACTATCAGATTAGAGGTATAAAGGAGACTAGACATCTACCAACCCACTACCACTCTCAGATTAGAGCCACAAAGGACACTAGACATCTACCACATCTACCACTATCAGATTAGATCCATAAAGGAGACTAGACATCAACCACCCCACTACCACAATCATATTAGAGTTATAAAGGAGACTAGACATCTACCAGCCCACTACCACTATAACATTAGAGCCACAAGGGAGACTAGACAACTACCAGCTCACTACAACTATCAGATTAGAGGCATAAAGGAGACTAGACATCTACCAGCCCACTACCACTATCAGATTAGAGTCATACGGGATACTAGATATCTACAACCCCACTACCACCATCATATTAGAACCACAAAGGAGACTAGACATCTACCACTATCAGATTAGAGCCATAAAGGAGACTAGACATCTACCAACCCACTACCACTCTCAGATTAGAGCCACAAAGGACACTAGACATCTACCACATCTACCACTATCAGATTAGAGCCATAAAAGAGACTAGACATCAACCACCCCACTACCACTATCCAATTAGAGTTATAAAGGAGACTAGACATCTACCAGCCCACTACCACTATAAGATTAGAGCCACAAGGGAGACTAGACATCTACCAGCCCACTACAACTATCAGATTAGAGCCACAAGGGAGACTAGATATCTACGACCCCACTACCACCATCATATTAGAGCCAGAAAGGAGACTAGACATCTACCATATCTACCACTATCAGATTAGAGCCATAAAGGAGACTAGACATCAACCACCACAAAACCACTATCAGATTAGAGCCATAAAGGAGACTAGACATCTACCACCCCACTACTACTATCAGATTAGAGCCATTAGGGAGACTAGACATCTACCAGCCCACTACCACTATCAGATTAGAGCCATAAGGGAGACTAGACTTCTAGCACCCCACTACCACTATAAGATTAGAGTTATAAAGGAGACTAGACATCTACCAGCCCACTACAACTATCATATTAGATCCACAAGGGAGACTAGACATCTACCAACCCACAACCACTATCAGATTAGAGCCACAAGGGAGACTAGACATCTACCATATCTACCACTATCAGATTAGAGCCATAAAGGAGACTAGACATCAACCACCACAAAACCAATATCAGATTAGAGCCATAAAGAAGACTAGACATCTACCACCCCACTACCACTATCAGATTAGAGGTATAAAGGAGACTAGACATCTACCAACCCACTACCACTCTCAGATTAGAGCCACAAAGGACACTAGACATCTACCACATCTACCACTATCAGATTAGATCCATAAAGGAGACTAGACATCAACCACCCCACTACCACAATCAGATTAGAGTTATAAAGGAGACTAGACATCTACCAGCCCACTACCACTATAACATTAGAGCCACAAGGGAGACTAGACAACTACCAGCTCACTACAACTATCAGATTAGAGGCATAAAGGAGACTAGACATCTACCAGCCCACTACCACTATCAGATTAGAGTCATACGGGATACTAGATATCTACAACCCCACTACCACCATCATATTAGAACCACAAAGGAGACTAGACATCTACCACTATCAGATTAGAGCCATAAAGGAGACTAGACATCTACCAACCCACTACCACTCTCAGATTAGAGCCACAAAGGACACTAGACATCTACCACATCTACCACTATCAGATTAGAGCCATAAAGGAGACTAGACATCAACCACCCCACTACCACTATCCGATTAGAGTTATAAAGGAGACTAGACATCTACCAGCCCACTACCACTATAAGATTAGAGCCACAAGGGAGACTAGACATCTACCAGCCCACTACAACTATCAGATTAGAGCCACAAGGGAGACTAGATATCTACGACCCCACTACCACCATCATATTAGAGCCAGAAAGGAGACTAGACATCTACCATATCTACCACTATCAGATTAGAGCCATAAAGGAGACTAGACATCAACCACCACAAAACCACTATCAGATTAGAGCCATAAAGGAGACTAGACATCTACCACCCCACTACTACTATCAGATTAGAGCCATTAGGGAGACTAGACATCTACCAGCCCACTACCACTATCAGATTAGAGCCATAAGGGAGACTAGACTTCTAGCACCCCACTACCACTATAAGATTAGAGTTATAAAGGAGACTAGACATCTACCAGCCCACTACAACTATCATATTAGATCCACAAGGGAGACTAGACATCTACAAACCCACAACCACTATCAGATTAGAGCCACAAGGGAGACTAGACATATACCATATCTACCACTATCAGATTAGAGCCATAAAGGAGACTAGACATCAACCACCACAAAACCAATATCAGATTAGAGCCATAAAGAAGACTAGACATCTACCACCCCACTACCACTATCAGATTAGAGGTATAAAGGAGACTAGACATCTACCAACCCACTACCACTCTCAGATTAGAGCCACAAAGGACACTAGACATCTACCACATCTACCACTATCAGATTAGATCCATAAAGGAGACTAGACATCAACCACCCCACTACCACAATCAGATTAGAGTTATAAAGGAGACTAGACATCTACCAGCCCACTACCACTATAACATTAGAGCCACAAGGGAGACTAGACAACTACCAGCTCACTACAACTATCAGATTAGAGGCATAAAGGAGACTAGACATCTACCAGCCCACTACCACTATCAGATTAGAGTCATACGGGATACTAGATATCTACAACCCCACTACCACCATCATATTAGAACCACAAAGGAGACTAGACATCTACCACTATCAGATTAGAGCCATAAAGGAGACTAGACATCTACCAACCCACTACCACTCTCAGATTAGAGCCACAAAGGACACTAGACATCTACCACATCTACCACTATCAGATTAGAGCCATAAAAGAGACTAGACATCAACCACCCCACTACCACTATCCGATTAGAGTTATAAAGGAGACTAGACATCTACCAGCCCACTACCACCATAAGATTAGAGCCACAAGGGAGACTAGACATCTACCAGCCCACTACAACTATCAGATTAGAGCCATAAGGGAGACTAGACATCTACGACCCCACTACCACCATCATATTAGAGCCAGAAAGGAGACTAGACATCTACCATATCTACCACTATCAGATTAGAGCCATAAAGGAGACTAGACATCAACCACCACAAAACCACTATCAGATTAGAGCCATAAAGGAGACTAGACATCTACCACCCCACTACTACTATCAGATTAGAGCCATTAGGGAGACTAGACATCTACCAGCCCACTACCACTATCAGATTAGAGCCATAAGGGAGACTAGACTTCTAGCACCCCACTACCACTATAAGATTAGAGTTATAAAGGAGACTAGACATCTACCAGCCCACTACATCTATCATATTAGATCCACAAGGGAGACTAGACATCTACAAACCCACAACCACTATCAGATTAGAGCCACAAGGGAGACTAGACATATACCATATCTACCACTATCAGATTAGAGCCATAAAGGAGACTAGACATCAACCACCACAAAACCAATATCAGATTAGAGCCATAAAGAAGACTAGACATCTACCACCCCACTACCACTATCAGATTAGAGCCATTAGGGAGACTAGACATCAACCACCACAAAACCACTATCAGATTAGAGCCATAAAGAAGACTAGACATCTAGCACCCCACTACCACTATCAGATTAGAGCCATAAGGGAGACTAGCCATCTACCAGCCCACTACCACTATCAGATTAGAGTTATAAAGGAGACTAGACATCTACCAGCCCACTACCACTATCAGGTTAGAGACATAAGGGAGACTAGACATCTAGCACCCCACTACCACTATCAGATTAGAGCAATAAGGGAGACTAGACATCTACCAGCCCACTACCACTATCAGATTAGAGCCATAAGGGAGACTAGACATCTAGCACCCCACTACCACTATCAGATTAGAGCCATAAGGGAGACTAGACATCTACCAGCCCACTACCACTATCAGATTAGAGGCATAAAGGAGACTAGACATCAACCACCACAAAACCAATATCAGATTAGAGCCATAAAGGAGACTAGACATCTAGCACCCCACTACCACTATCAGATTAGAGCCATAAGGGAGACTAGACATCAACCACCACAAAACCACTATCATATTAGAGCCATAAAGAAGACTAGACATCTACCACCCCACTACCACTATCAGATTAGAGGTATAAAGGAGACTAGACATCTACCAACCCACTACCACTCTCAGATTAGAGCCACAAAGGACACTAGACATCTACCACATCTACCACTATCAGATTAGATCCATAAAGGAGACTAGACATCAACCACCCCACTACCACAATCAGATTAGAGTTATAAAGGAGACTAGACATCTACCAGCCCACTACCACTATAAGATTAGAGCCACAAGGGAGACTAGACAACTACCAGCTCACTACAACTATCAGATTAGAGGCATAAAGGAGACAAGACATCTCCAGCCCACTACCACTATCAGATTAGAGTCATACGGGATACTAGATATCTACAACCCCACTACCACCATCATATTAGAACCACAAAGGAGACTAGACATCTACCACTATCAGATTAGAGCCATAAAGGAGACTAGACATCTACCAACCCACTACCACTCTCAGATTAGAGCCACAAAGGACACTAGACATCTACCACATCTACCACTATCAGATTAGAGCCATAAAAGAGACTAGACATCAACCACCCCACTACCACTATCCGATTAGAGTTATAAAGGAGACTAGACATCTACCAGCCCACTACCACCATAAGATTAGAGCCACAAGGGAGACTAGACATCTACCAGCCCACTACAACTATCAGATTAGAGCCACAAGGGAGACTAGATATCTACGACCCCACTACCACCATCATATTAGAGCCAGAAAGGAGACTAGACATCTACCATATCTACCACTATCAGATTAGAGCCATAAAGGAGACTAGACATCAACCACCACAAAACCACTATCAGATTAGAGCCATAAAGGAGACTAGACATCTACCACCCCACTACTACTATCAGATTAGAGCCATTAGGGAGACTAGACATCTACCAGCCCACTACCACTATCAGATTAGAGCCATAAGGGAGACTAGACTTCTAGCACCCCACTACCACTATAAGATTAGAGTTATAAAGGAGACTAGACATCTACAAACCCACAACCACTATCAGATTAGAGCCACAAGGGAGACTAGACATATACCATATCTACCACTATCAGATTAGAGCCATAAAGGAGACTAGACATCAACCACCACAAAACCAATATCAGATTAGAGCCATAAAGAAGACTAGACATCTACCACCCCACTACCACTATCAGATTAGAGCCATTAGGGAGACTAGACATCAACCACCACAAAACCACTATCAGATTAGAGCCATAAAGAAGACTAGACATCTAGCACCCCACTACCACTATCAGATTAGAGCCATAAGGGAGACTAGCCATCTACCAGCCCACTACCACTATCAGATTAGAGTTATAAAGGAGACTAGACATCTACCAGCCCACTACCACTATCAGATTAGAGACATAAGGGAGACTAGACATCTAGCACCCCACTACCACTATCAGATTAGAGCAATAAGGGAGACTAGACATCTACCAGCCCACTACCACTATCAGATTAGAGCCATAAGGGAGACTAGACATCTAGCACCCCACTACCACTATCAGATTAGAGCCATAAGGGAGACTAGACATCTACCAGCCCACTACCACTATCAGATTAGAGGCATAAAGGAGACTAGACATCAACCACCACAAAACCAATATCAGATTAGAGCCATAAAGAAGACTAGACATCTACCACCCCACTACCACTATCAGATTAGAGCCATTAGGGAGACTAGACATCAACCACCACAAAACCACTATCAGATTAGAGCCATAAAGAAGACTAGACATCTAGCACCCCACTACCACTATCAGATTAGAGCCATAAGGGAGACTAGACATCTACCAGCCCACTACCACTATCAGATTAGAGTTATAAAGGAGACTAGACATCTACCAGCCCACTACCACTATCAGATTAGAGACATAAGGGAGACTAGACATCTAGCACCCCACTACCACTATCAGATTAGAGCCATAAGGGAGACTAGACATCTACCAGCCCACTACCACTATCAGATTAGAGCCATAAGGGAGACTAGACATCTAGCACCCCACTACCACTATCAGATTAGAGCCATAAGGGAGACTAGACATCTACCAGCCCACTACCACTATCAGATTAGAGTTATAAAGGAGACTAGACATCTACCAGCCCACTACCACTATCAGATTAGAGACATAAGGGAGACTAGACATCTAGCACCCCACTACCACTATCAGATTAGAGCCATAAGGGAGACTAGACATCAACCACCACAAAACCACTATCATATTAGAGCCATAAAGAAGACTAGACATCTACCACCCCACTACCACTATCAGATTAGAGGTATAAAGGAGACTAGACATCTACCAACCCACTACCACTCTCAGATTAGAGCCACAAAGGACACTAGACATCTACCACATCTACCACTATCAGATTAGATCCATAAAGGAGACTAGACATCAACCACCCCACTACCACTATCAGATTAGAGTTATAAAGGAGACTAGACATCTACCAACCCACTACCACTATAAGATTAGAGCCACAAGGGAGACTAGACAACTACCAGCTCACTACAACTATCAGATTAGAGGCATAAAGGAGACTAGACATCTCCAGCCCACTACCACTATCAGATTAGAGTCATACGGGATACTAGATATCTACAACCCCACTACCACCATCATATTAGAACCACAAAGGAGACTAGACATCTACCACTATCAGATTAGAGCCATAAAGGAGACTAGACATCTACCAACCCACTACCACTCTCAGATTAGAGCCACAAAGGACACTAGACATCTACCACATTTACCACTATCAGATTAGAGCCATAAAAGAGACTAGACATCAACCACCCCACTACCACTATCCGATTAGAGTTATAAAGGAGACTAGACATCTACCAGCCCACTACCACCATAAGATTAGAGCCACAAGGGAGACTAGACATCTACCAGCCCACTACAACTATCAGATTAGAGCCACAAGGGAGACTAGATATCTACGACCCCACTACCACCATCATATTAGAGCCAGAAAGGAAACTAGACATCTACCACCCCACTACCACTATCAGATTAGAGCCATAAGGGAGACTAGACATCAACCACCACAAAACCACTATCAGATTAGAGCCATAAAGGAGACTAGACATCTACCACCCCACTACCACTATCAGATTAGAGCCATTAGGGAGACTAGACATCTACCAGCCCACTACCACTATCAGATTAGAGCCATAAGGGAGACTAGACTTCTAGCACCCCACTACCACTATAAGATTAGAGTTATAAAGGAGACTAGACATCTACCAGCCCACTACATCTATCATATTAGATCCACAAGGGAGACTAGACATCTACAAACCCACAACCACTATCAGATTAGAGCCACAAGGGAGACTAGACATATACCATATCTACCACTATCAGATTAGAGCCATAAAGGAGACTAGACATCAACCACCACAAAACCAATATCAGATTAGAGCCATAAAGAAGACTAGACATCTACCACCCCACTACCACTATCAGATTAGAGCCATTAGGGAGACTAGACATCAACCACCACAAAACCACTATCAGATTAGAGCCATAAAGAAGACTAGACATCTAGCACCCCACTACCACTATCAGATTAGAGCCATAAGGGAGACTAGCCATCTACCAGCCCACTACCACTATCAGATTAGAGTTATAAAGGAGACTAGACATCTACCAGCCCACTACCACTATCAGATTAGAGACATAAGGGAGACTAGACATCTAGCACCCCACTACCACTATCAGATTAGAGCAATAAGGGAGACTAGACATCTAGCACCCCACTACCACTATCAGATTAGAGCCATAAGGGAGACTAGACATCTACCAGCCCACTACCACTATCAGATTAGAGCCATAAGGGAGACTAGACATCTAGCACCCCACTACCACTATCAGATTAGAGCCATAAGGGAGACTAGACATCTACCAGCCCACTACCACTATCAGATTAGAGTTATAAAGGAGACTAGACATCTACCAGCCCACTACCACTATCAGATTAGAGACATAAGGGAGACTAGACATCTAGCACCCCACTACCACTATCAGATTAGAGCCATAAGGGAGACTAGACATCAACCACCACAAAACCACTATCATATTAGAGCCATAAAGAAGACTAGACATCTACCACCCCACTACCACTATCAGATTAGAGGTATAAAGGAGACTAGACATCTACCAACCCACTACCACTCTCAGATTAGAGCCACAAAGGACACTAGACATCTACCACATCTACCACTATCAGATTAGATCCATAAAGGAGACTAGACATCAACCACCCCACTACCACTATCAGATTAGAGTTATAAAGGAGACTAGACATCTACCAGCCCACTACCACTATCAGATTAGAGCCACAAGGGAGACTAGACATCTACCAGCTCACTACAACTATCAGATTAGAGGCATAAAGGAGACTAGACATCTCCAGCCCACTACCACTATCAGATTAGAGTCATACGGGATACTAGATATCTACAACCCCACTACCACCATCATATTAGAACCACAAAGGAGACTAGACATCTACCACTATCAGATTAGAGCCATAAAGGAGACTAGACATCTACCAACCCACTACCACTCTCAGATTAGAGCCACAAAGGACACTAGACATCTACCACATTTACCACTATCAGATTAGAGCCATAAAGGAGACTAGACATCAACCACCCCACTACCACTATCAGATTAGAGCCATAAAGGAGACTAGACATCTACCAGCCCACTACCACCATAAGATTAGAGCCACAAGGGAGACTAGACATCTACCAGCCCACTACAACTATCAGATTAGAGCCACAAGGGAGACTAGATATCTACGACCCCACTACCACCATCATATTAGAGCCAGAAAGGAGACTAGACATCTACCATATCTACCACTATCAGATTAGAGCCATAAAGGAGACTAGACATCAACCACCACAAAACCACTATCAGATTAGAGCCATAAAGGAGACTAGACATCTACCACCCCACTACTACTATCAGATTAGAGCCATTAGGGAGACTAGACATCTACCAGCCCACTACCACTATCAGATTAGAGCCATAAGGGAGACTAGACTTCTAGCACCCCACTACCACTATAAGATTAGAGTTATAAAGGAGACTAGACATCTACCAGCCCACTACATCTATCATATTAGATCCACAAGGGAGACTAGACATCTACAAACCCACAACCACTATCAGATTAGAGCCACAAGGGAGACTAGACATATACCATATCTACCACTATCAGATTAGAGCCATAAAGGAGACTAGACATCAACCACCACAAAACCAATATCAGATTAGAGCCATAAAGAAGACTAGACATCTACCACCCCACTACCACTATCAGATTAGAGCCATTAGGGAGACTAGACATCAACCACCACAAAACCACTATCAGATTAGAGCCATAAAGAAGACTAGACATCTAGCACCCCACTACCACTATCAGATTAGAGCCATAAGGGAGACTAGCCATCTACCAGCCCACTACCACTATCAGATTAGAGTTATAAAGGAGACTAGACATCTACCAGCCCACTACCACTATCAGATTAGAGACATAAGGGAGACTAGACATCTAGCACCCCACTACCACTATCAGATTAGAGCAATAAGGGAGACTAGACATCTACCAGCCCACTACCACTATCAGATTAGAGCCATAAGGGAGACTAGACATCTAGCACCCCACTACCACTATCAGATTAGAGCCATAAGGGAGACTAGACATCTACCAGCCCACTACCACTATCAGATTAGAGGCATAAAGGAGACTAGACATCAACCACCACAAAACCAATATCAGATTAGAGCCATAAAGGAGACTAGACATCTACCACCCCACTACCACTATCAGATTAGAGCCATTAGGGAGACTAGACATCAACCACAACAAAACCACTATCAGATTAGAGCCATAAAGAAGACTAGACATCTAGCACCCCACTACCACTATCAGATTAGAGCCATAAGGGAGACTAGACATCTACCAGCCCACTACCACTATCAGATTAGAGTTATAAAGGAGACTAGACATCTACCAGCCCACTACCACTATCAGATTAGAGACATAAGGGAGACTAGACATCTAGCACCCCACTACCACTATCAGATTAGAGCCATAAGGGAGACTAGACATCTACCAGCCCACTACCACTATCAGATTAGAGCCATAAGGGAGACTAGACATCTAGCACCCCACTACCACTATCAGATTAGAGCCATAAGGGAGACTAGACATCTACCAGCCCACTACCACTATCAGATTAGAGTTATAAAGGAGACTAGACATCTACCAGCCCACTACCACTATCAGATTAGAGACATAAGGGAGACTAGACATCTAGCACCCCACTACCACTATCAGATTAGAGCCATAAGGGAGACTAGACATCAACCACCACAAAACCACTATCATATTAGAGCCATAAAGAAGACTAGACATCTACCACCCCACTACCACTATCAGATTAGAGGTATAAAGGAGACTAGACATCTACCAACCCACTACCACTCTCAGATTAGAGCCACAAAGGACACTAGACATCTACCACATCTACCACTATCAGATTAGATCCATAAAGGAGACTAGACATCAACCACCCCACTACCACAATCAGATTAGAGTTATAAAGGAGACTAGACATCTACCAGCCCACTACCACTATAAGATTAGAGCCACAAGGGAGACTAGACAACTACCAGCTCACTACAACTATCAGATTAGAGGCATAAAGGAGACAAGACATCTCCAGCCCACTACCACTATCAGATTAGAGTCATACGGGATACTAGATATCTACAACCCCACTACCACCATCATATTAGAACCACAAAGGAGACTAGACATCTACCACTATCAGATTAGAGCCATAAAGGAGACTAGACATCTACCAACCCACTACCACTCTCAGATTAGAGCCACAAAGGACACTAGACATCTACCACATCTACCACTATCAGATTAGAGCCATAAAAGAGACTAGACATCAACCACCCCACTACCACTATCCGATTAGAGTTATAAAGGAGACTAGACATCTACCAGCCCACTACCACCATAAGATTAGAGCCACAAGGGAGACTAGACATCTACCAGCCCACTACAACTATCAGATTAGAGCCACAAGGGAGACTAGATATCTACGACCCCACTACCACCATCATATTAGAGCCAGAAAGGAGACTAGACATCTACCATATCTACCACTATCAGATTAGAGCCATAAAGGAGACTAGACATCAACCACCACAAAACCACTATCAGATTAGAGCCATAAAGGAGACTAGACATCTACCACCCCACTACTACTATCAGATTAGAGCCATTAGGGAGACTAGACATCTACCAGCCCACTACAACTATCATATTAGATCCACAAGGGAGACTAGACATCTACAAACCCACAACCACTATCAGATTAGAGCCACAAGGGAGACTAGACATATACCATATCTACCACTATCAGATTAGAGCCATAAAGGAGACTAGACATCAACCACCACAAAACCAATATCAGATTAGAGCCATAAAGAAGACTAGACATCTAGCACCCCACTACCACTATCAGATTAGAGCCATAAGGGAGACTAGCCATCTACCAGCCCACTACCACTATCAGATTAGAGTTATAAAGGAGACTAGACATCTACCAGCCCACTACCACTATCAGATTAGAGACATAAGGGAGACTAGACATCTAGCACCCCACTACCACTATCAGATTAGAGCAATAAGGGAGACTAGACATCTACCAGCCCACTACCACTATCAGATTAGAGCCATAAGGGAGACTAGACATCTAGCACCCCACTACCACTATCAGATTAGAGCCATAAGGGAGACTAGACATCTACCAGCCCACTACCACTATCAGATTAGAGGCATAAAGGAGACTAGACATCAACCACCACAAAACCAATATCAGATTAGAGCCATAAAGGAGACTAGACATCTACCACCCCACTACCACTATCAGATTAGAGCCATTAGGGAGACTAGACATCAACCACCACAAAACCACTATCAGATTAGAGCCATAAAGAAGACTAGACATCTAGCACCCCACTACCACTATCAGATTAGAGCCATAAGGGAGACTAGACATCTACCAGCCCACTACCACTATCAGATTAGAGTTATAAAGGAGACTAGACATCTACCAGCCCACTACCACTATCAGATTAGAGACATAAGGGAGACTAGACATCTAGCACCCCACTACCACTATCAGATTAGAGCCATAAGGGAGACTAGACATCTACCAGCCCACTACCACTATCAGATTAGAGCCATAAGGGAGACTAGACATCTAGCACCCCACTACCACTATCAGAATAGAGCCATAAGGGAGACTAGACATCTACCAGCCCACTACCACTATCAGATTAGAGTTATAAAGGAGACTAGACATCTACCAGCCCACTACCACTATCAGATTAGAGACATAAGGGAGACTAGACATCTAGCACCCCACTACCACTATCAGATTAGAGCCATAAGGGAGACTAGACATCAACCACCACAAAACCACTATCATATTAGAGCCATAAAGAAGACTAGACATCTACCACCCCACTACCACTATCAGATTAGAGGTATAAAGGAGACTAGACATCTACCAACCCACTACCACTCTCAGATTAGAGCCACAAAGGACACTAGACATCTACCACATCTACCACTATCAGATTAGATCCATAAAGGAGACTAGACATCAACCACCCCACTACCACTATCAGATTAGAGTTATAAAGGAGACTAGACATCTACCAGCCCACTACCACTATAAGATTAGAGCCACAAGGGAGACTAGACAACTACCAGCTCACTACAACTATCAGATTAGAGGCATAAAGGAGACTAGACATCTCCAGCCCACTACCACTATCAGATTAGAGTCATACGGGATACTAGATATCTACAACCCCACTACCACCATCATATTAGAACCACAAAGGAGACTAGACATCTACCACTATCAGATTAGAGCCATAAAGGAGACTAGACATCTACCAACCCACTACCACTCTCAGATTAGAGCCACAAAGGACACTAGACATCTACCACATCTACCACTATCAGATTAGAGCCATAAAAGAGACTAGACATCAACCACCCCACTACCACTATCCGATTAGAGTTATAAAGGAGACTAGACATCTACCAGCCCACTACCACTATAAGATTAGAGCCACAAGGGAGACTAGACAACTACCAGCTCACTACAACTATCAGATTAGAGGCATAAAGGAGACTAGACATCTACCAGCCCACTACCACTATCAGATTAGAGTCATACGGGATACTAGATATCTACAACCCCACTACCACCATCATATTAGAACCACAAAGGAGACTAGACATCTACCACTATCAGATTAGAGCCATAAAGGAGACTAGACATCTACCAACCCACTACCACTCTCAGATTAGAGCCACAAAGGACACTAGACATCTACCACATCTACCACTATCAGATTAGAGCCATAAAAGAGACTAGACATCAACCACCCCACTACCACTATCCGATTAGAGTTATAAAGGAGACTAGACATCTACCAGCCCACTACCACTATAAGATTAGAGCCACAAGGGAGACTAGACATCTACCAGCCCACTACAACTATCAGATTAGAGCCACAAGGGAGACTAGATATCTACGACCCCACTACCACCATCATATTAGAGCCAGAAAGGACACTAGACATCTACCATATCTACCACTATCAGATTAGAGCCATAAAGGAGACTAGACATCAACCACCACAAAACCACTATCAGATTAGAGCCATAAAGGAGACTAGACATCTACCACCCCACTACCACTATCAGATTAGAGCCATAAGGGAGACTAGACATCAACCACCACAAAACCACTATCATATTAGAGCCATAAAGAAGACTAGACATCTACCACCCCACTACCACTATCAGATTAGAGGTATAAAGGAGACTAGACATCTACCAACCCACTACCACTCTCAGATTAGAGCCACAAAGGACACTAGACATCTACCACATCTACCACTATCAGATTAGATCCATAAAGGAGACTAGACATCAACCACCCCACTACCACAATCAGATTAGAGTTATAAAGGAGACTAGACATCTACCAGCCCACTACCACTATAAGATTAGAGCCACAAGGGAGACTAGACAACTACCAGCTCACTACAACTATCAGATTAGAGGCATAAAGGACACTAGACATCTACCACATCTACCACTATCAGATTAGAGCCATAAAAGAGACTAGACATCAACCACCCCACTACCACTATCCGATTAGAGTTATAAAGGAGACTAGACATCTACCAGCCCACTACCACTATAAGATTAGAGCCACAAGGGAGACTAGACATCTACCAGCCCACTACAACTATCAGATTAGAGCCACAAGGGAGACTAGATATCTACGACCCCACTACCACCATCATATTAGAGCCAGAAAGGACACTAGACATCTACCATATCTACCACTATCAGATTAGAGCCATAAAGGAGACTAGACATCAACCACCACAAAACCACTATCAGATTAGAGCCATAAAGGAGACTAGACATCTACCACCCCACTACTACTATCAGATTAGAGCCATTAGGGAGACTAGACATCTACCAGCCCACTACCACTATCAGATTAGAGCCATAAGGGAGACTAGACTTCTAGCACCCCACTACCACTATAAGATTAGAGTTATAAAGGAGACTATACATCTACCAACCCACTACCACTATAAGATTAGAGCCATAAAGGAGACTAGACATCTACCAGCCCACTACCACTATCAGATTAGAGACATAAGGGAGACTAGACATCTAGCACCCCACTACCACTATCAGATTAGAGCCATAAGGGAGACTAGACATCAACCACCACAAAACCACTATCATATTAGAGCCATAAAGAAGACTAGACATCTACCACCCCACTACCACTATCAGATTAGAGGTATAAAGGAGACTAGACATCTACCAACCCACTACCACTCTCAGATTAGAGCCACAAAGGACACTAGACATCTACCACATCTACCACTATCAGATTAGATCCATAAAGGAGACTAGACATCAACCACCCCACTACCACAATCAGATTAGAGTTATAAAGGAGACTAGACATCTACCAGCCCACTACCACTATAAGATTAGAGCCACAAGGGAGACTAGACAACTACCAGCTCACTACAACTATCAGATTAGAGGCATAAAGGACACTAGACATCTACCACATCTACCACTATCAGATTAGAGCCATAAAAGAGACTAGACATCAACCACCCCACTACCACTATCCGATTAGAGTTATAAAGGAGACTAGACATCTACCAGCCCACTACCACTATAAGATTAGAGCCACAAGGGAGACTAGACATCTACCAGCCCACTACAACTATCAGATTAGAGCCACAAGGGAGACTAGATATCTACGACCCCACTACCACCATCATATTAGAGCCAGAAAGGACACTAGACATCTACCATATCTACCACTATCAGATTAGAGCCATAAAGGAGACTAGACATCAACCACCACAAAACCACTATCAGATTAGAGCCATAAAGGAGACTAGACATCTACCACCCCACTACTACTATCAGATTAGAGCCATTAGGGAGACTAGACATCTACCAGCCCACTACCACTATCAGATTAGAGCCATAAGGGAGACTAGACTTCTAGCACCCCACTACCACTATAAGATTAGAGTTATAAAGGAGACTATACATCTACCAACCCACTACCACTATCAGATTAGAGCCATAAAGGAGACTAGACATCTACCAGCCCACTACCACTATCAGATTAGAGACATAAGGGAGACTAGACATCTAGCACCCCACTACCACTATCAGATTAGAGCCATAAGGGAGACTAGACATCAACCACCACAAAACCACTATCATATTAGAGCCATAAAGAAGACTAGACATCTACCACCCCACTACCACTATCAGATTAGAGGTATAAAGGAGACTAGACATCTACCAACCCACTACCACTCTCAGATTAGAGCCACAAAGGACACTAGACATCTACCACATCTACCACTATCAGATTAGATCCATAAAGGAGACTAGACATCAACCACCCCACTACCACAATCAGATTAGAGTTATAAAGGAGACTAGACATCTACCAGCCCACTACCACTATAAGATTAGAGCCACAAGGGAGACTAGACAACTACCAGCTCACTACAACTATCAGATTAGAGGCATAAAGGAGACTAGACATCTCCAGCCCACTACCACTATCAGATTAGAGTCATACGGGATACTAGATATCTACAACCCCACTACCACCATCATATTAGAACCACAAAGGAGACTAGACATCTACCACTATCAGATTAGAGCCATAAAGGAGACTAGACATCTACCAACCCACTACCACTCTCAGATTAGAGCCACAAAGGACACTAGACATCTACCACATCTACCACTATCAGATTAGAGCCATAAAAGAGACTAGACATCAACCACCCCACTACCACTATCCGATTAGAGTTATAAAGGAGACTAGACATCTACCAGCCCACTACCACTATAAGATTAGAGCCACAAGGGAGACTAGACATCTACCAGCCCACTACAACTATCAGATTAGAGCCACAAGGGAGACTAGATATCTACGACCCCACTACCACCATCATATTAGAGCCAGAAAGGACACTAGACATCTACCATATCTACCACTATCAGATTAGAGCCATAAAGGAGACTAGACATCAACCACCACAAAACCACTATCAGATTAGAGCCATAAAGGAGACTAGACATCTACCACCCCACTACTACTATCAGATTAGAGCCATTAGGGAGACTAGACATCTACCAGCCCACTACCACTATCAGATTAGAGCCATAAGGGAGACTAGACTTCTAGCACCCCACTACCACTATAAGATTAGAGTTATAAAGGAGACTATACATCTACCAACCCACTACCACTATAAGATTAGAGCCATAAAGGAGACTAGACATCTACCAGCCCACTACCACTATCAGATTAGAGACATAAGGGAGACTAGACATCTAGCACCCCACTACCACTATCAGATTAGAGCCATAAGGGAGACTAGACATCTACCAGCCCACTACCACTATCAGATTAGAGCCATAAGGGAGACTAGACATCTAGCACCCCACTACCACTATCAGATTAGAGCCATAAGGGAGACTAGACATCTACCAGCCCACTACCACTATCAGATTAGAGGCATAAAGGAGACTAGACATCAACCACCACAAAACCAATATCAGATTAGAGCCATAAAAGAGACTAGACATCTACCACCCCACTACCACTATCAGATTAGAGCCATTAGGGAGACTAGACATCAACCACCACAAAACCACTATCAGATTAGAGCCATAAAGAAGACTAGACATCTAGCACCCCACTACCACTATCAGATTAGAGCCATAAGGGAGACTAGACATCTACCAGCCCACTACCACTATCAGATTAGAGTTATAAAGGAGACTAGACATCTACCAGCCCACTACCACTATAAGATTAGAGCCACAAGGGAGACTAGACAACTACCAGCTCACTACAACTATCAGATTAGAGGCATAAAGGAGACTAGACATCTCCAGCCCACTACCACTATCAGATTAGAGTCATACGGGATACTAGATATCTACAACCCCACTACCACCATCATATTAGAACCACAAAGGAGACTAGACATCTACCACTATCAGATTAGAGCCATAAAGGAGACTAGACATCTACCAACCCACTACCACTCTCAGATTAGAGCCACAAAGGACACTAGACATCTACCACATCTACCACTATCAGATTAGAGCCATAAAAGAGACTAGACATCAACCACCCCACTACCACTATCCGATTAGAGTTATAAAGGAGACTAGACATCTACCAGCCCACTACCACTATAAGATTAGAGCCACAAGGGAGACTAGACATCTACCAGCCCACTACAACTATCAGATTAGAGCCACAAGGGAGACTAGATATCTACGACCCCACTACCACCATCATATTAGAGCCAGAAAGGACACTAGACATCTACCATATCTACCACTATCAGATTAGAGCCATAAAGGAGACTAGACATCAACCACCACAAAACCACTATCAGATTAGAGCCATAAAGGAGACTAGACATCTACCACCCCACTACTACTATCAGATTAGAGCCATTAGGGAGACTAGACATCTACCAGCCCACTACCACTATCAGATTAGAGCCATAAGGGAGACTAGACTTCTAGCACCCCACTACCACTATAAGATTAGAGTTATAAAGGAGACTATACATCTACCAACCCACTACCACTATAAGATTAGAGCCATAAAGGAGACTAGACATCTACCAGCCCACTACCACTATCAGATTAGAGACATAAGGGAGACTAGACATCTAGCACCCCACTACCACTATCAGATTAGAGCCATAAGGGAGACTAGACATCTACCAGCCCACTACCACTATCAGATTAGAGCCATAAGTGAGACTAGACATCTAGCACCCCACTACCACTATCAGATTAGAGCCATAAGGGAGACTAGACATCTACCAGCCCACTACCACTATCAGATTAGAGGCATAAAGGAGACTAGACATCAACCACCACAAAACCAATATCAGATTAGAGCCATAAAAGAGACTAGACATCTACCACCCCACTACCACTATCAGATTAGAGCCATTAGGGAGACTAGACATCAACCACCACAAAACCACTATCAGATTAGAGCCATAAAGAAGACTAGACATCTAGCACCCCACTACCACTATCAGATTAGAGCCATAAGGGAGACTAGACATCTACCAGCCCACTACCACTATCAGATTAGAGTTATAAAGGAGACTAGACATCTACCAGCCCACTACCACTATCAGCTTAGAGACATAAGGGAGACTAGACATCTAGCACCCCACTACCACTATCAGATTAGAGCCATAAGGGAGACTAGACATCTACCAGCCCACTACCACTATCAGATTAGAGTTATAAAGGAGATTAGACATCTACCAGCCCACTACCACTATGAGATTAGAGACATAAGGGAGACTAGACATCTAGCACCCCACTACCACTATCAGATTAGAGCCATAAGGGAGACTAGACATCTACCAGCCCACTACCACTATCAGATTAGAGCCATAAGGGAGACTAGACATCTACCAGCCCACTACAACTATCAGATTAGAGCCACAAGGGAGACTAGATATCTACGACCCCACTACCACCATCATATTAGAGCCAGAAAGGAGACTAGACATCTACCATATCTACCACTATCAGATTAGAGCCATAAAGGAGACTAGACATCAACCACCACAAAACCACTATCAGATTAGAGCCATAAAGGAGACTAGACATCTACCACCCCACTACCACTATCAGATTAGAGCCATTAGGGAGACTAGACATCTACCAGCCCACTACCACTATCAGATTAGAGCCATAAGGGAGACTAGACTTCTAGCACCCCACTACCACTATAAGATTAGAGTTATAAAGGAGACTATACATCTACCAACCCACTACCACTATAAGATTAGAGCCATAAAGGAGACTAGACATCTACCAGCCCACTACAACTATCATATTAGATCCACAAGGGAAACTAGACATCTACAAACCCACAACCACTATCAGATTAGAGCCACAAGGGAGACTAGACATATACCATATCTACCACTATCAGATTAGAGCCATAAAGGAGACTAGACATCAACCACCACAAAACCAATATCAGATTAGAGCCATAAAGAAGACTAGACATCTACCACCCCACTACCACTATCAGATTAGAGCCATTAGGGAGACTAGACATCAACCACCACAAAACCACTATCAGATTAGAGCCATAAAGAAGACTAGACATCTAGCACCCCACTACCACTATCAGATTAGAGCCATAAGGGAGTCTAGACATCTACCAGCCCACTACCATTATCAGATTAGAGTTATAAAGGAGACTAGACATCTACCAGCCCACTACCACTATCAGATTAGAGACATAAGGGAGACTAGACATCTAGCACCCCACTACCACTATCAGATTAGAGCCATAAGGGAGACTAGACATCTACCAGCCCACTACCACTATCAGATTAGAGCCATAAAGGAGACTAGACATCAACCACCACAAAACCAATATCAGATTAGAGCCATAAAGAAGACTAGACATCTACCACCCCACTACCACTATCAGATTAGAGCCATTAGGGAGACTAGACATCAACCACCACAAAACCACTATCAGATTAGAGCCATAAAGAAGACTAGACATCTAGCACCCCACTACCACTATCAGATTAGAGCCATAAGGGAGACTAGACATCTATCAGCCCACTACCACTATCAGATTAGAGTTATAAAGGAGACTAGACATCTACCAGCCCACTACCACTATCAGATTAGAGACATAAGGGAGACTAGACATCTAGCACCCCACTACCACTATCAGATTAGAGCCATAAGGGAGACTAGACATCTACCACCCCACTACTACTATCAGATTAGAGCCATTAGGGAGACTAGACATCTACCAGCCCACTACCACTATCAGATTAGAGCCATAAGGGAGACTAGACTTCTAGCACCCCACTACCACTATAAGATTAGAGTTATAAAGGAGACTATACATCTACCAACCCACTACCACTATAAGATTAGAGCCATAAAGGAGACTAGACATCTACCAGCCCACTACCACTATCAGATTAGAGACATAAGGGAGACTAGACATCTAGCACCCCACTACCACTATCAGATAAGAGCCATAAGGGAGACTAGACATCTACCAGCCCACTACCACTATCAGATTAGAGCCATAAGGGAGACTAGACATCTAGCACCCCACTACCACTATCAGATTAGAGCCATAAGGGAGACTAGACATCTACCAGCCCACTACCACTATCAGATTAGAGGCATAAAGGAGACTAGACATCAACCACCACAAAACCAATATCAGATTAGAGCCATAAAGGAGATTAGACATCTACCACCCCACTACCACTATCAGATTAGAGCCATTAGGGAGACTAGACATCAACCACC
The DNA here is from genome assembly GCF_045679555.1 of Salvelinus alpinus. NCBI lineage: Eukaryota > Metazoa > Chordata > Actinopteri > Salmoniformes > Salmonidae > Salvelinus > Salvelinus alpinus. The sequence continues at coordinate 88,238 of NW_027256054.1, forward strand.
CCACTACCACTATCAGATTAGAGCCATAAAGAAGACTAGACATCTAGCACCCCACTACCACTATCAGATTAGAGCCATAAGGGAGACTAGACATCTACCAGCCCACTACCACTATCAGATTAGAGTTATAAAGGAGACTAGACATCTACCAGCCCACTACCACTATCAGATTAGAGACATAAGGGAGACTAGACATCTAGCACCCCACTACCACTATCAGATTAGAGCCATAAGGGAGACTAGACATCTACCAGCCCACTACCACTATCAGATTA